>NW_026967856.1:0-166526 GCF_028390025.1 Pseudophryne corroboree | reverse complement strand
TGGTAGTGTCCTGTCACTGTGCATATGTCATCATTCCAGTCACAGTGATATCTGGTATCTATCTAGTGGTATCTAATTCCAGACATTACCACCGTCTAATTCCAGATATATTACTGGCATATAATTCCACACATTAAAAAATGGAGAACAAAAAGGTGGAGGGTAAAATAGGGAAAGATCAAGATCCACTTCCACCTAGTGCTGAAGCTGCTGCCACTAGTCAAGGCAGAGACAATTCAATGCCATCAACATTATGTAATGATTATACGATACATTATATATCATATCATTGTATGGTTGTAAAATACAACTTAAAAATTTTAATGAATAAATACATAAAGTAGCTTTTATGTAACCTTTTTAAACCTATTAGCATAGACCGAATCTCATCGTGTGTATAGGCCTTTAGTTCAACAACAGCATGGGACCAGTTAGTGTGTTTTGACCACTGCACAGCACCTGGTGTTATATAGTAAGCACCACTATGGCATAGTAGACAGCATTATGGGCCTGATATGAGTGTGACCAGCGGTGATGTGGAATGCAGTAGGAGGTGCTGTTTAGCAAGCACCACTTCTATATTCACCATGCAGTATATTGTGTGAATATAGAAGTGTTGGCTGTGTTATGTATTAGAGTAATTATTGCAGCTCCCAGCTAAAATTGCAACAATGTTTTTTAGTGACAAGCTGCAGAACTTCCGGCAGGGAAGCCAGTTCTTTTTGGAAGAAAATCGACAGAGCCGAAATCTGGACCTTAATGGACCCCAATTTGAGGCCCATATTCACCCCTGACTGTAGGAAGTGCAGGAATCGACCCAGTTGAAATTCCTCCGTTGGGGCCTTCCTGTCCTCACACCAAGCAACATATTTTCGCCATATGTGGTGATAATGTTTTGCGGTCACGTCCTTCCTGGCTTTGATCAGCGTAGGAATGACTTCCTCCGGAATGCCCTTTTCCTTCAGGATCCGGTGTTCAACAGCCATGCCGTCAAACGCAGCCGCGGTAAGTCTTGGAACAGACAAGGCCCCTGCTGCAGCAGGTCTTGTCTGAGCGGTAGAGGCCATGGGTCCTCCGAGATCATTTCTTGAAGTTCTGGGTACCAAGCTCTTCTTGGCCAATCCGGAATAATGAGTATAGTTCTTACTCTTCTCCTTCTTATTATCCTCAGCACCCTTGGTATGAGAGGAAGAGGAGGAAACACATAAACCGACCGGTACACCCACGGTGTCACTAGAGCGTCCAACGCTATCGCCTGAGGGTCCCTTGACCTGGCGCAATAGTTTTCTAGCTTTTTGTTGAGGCGGGACGCCATCATGTCCACCTGTGGCCATTCCCATCGGTTTGTAATCAGCCGGAAGACTTCTGGATGAAGTCCCCACTCTCCCGGGTGGAGGTCGTATCTGCTGAGGAAGTCTGCTTCCCAGTTGTCCACTCCTGGAATAAACACTGCCGACAGTGCTAACACGTGATTTTCCGCCCATCGGAGAATCTTCGTGGCTTCTGCCATCGCCATCCTGCTTCTCGTCCCGCCTTGTCGGTTTACATGGGCGACCGCCGTGATGTTGTCTGACTGAATCAGTACTGGCTGACTTTGAAGCAGGGGTCTTGCCTGACTTAGGGCATTGTAAATAGCTCTTAGTTCCAGAATATTTATGTGTAGGGACATTTCCTGGCTTGACCATAGTCCCTGGAAATTTCTTCCCTGTGTGACTGCTCCCCAGCCTCGAAGGCTGGCGTCCGTGGTTACCAGGACCCAGTCCTGTATGCCGAATCTGCGGCCCTCCAGAAGATGAGCACTCTGCAGCCACCACAGTAGAGACACCCTGGTCCTTGCAGACAGGGTTATCCTCTGATGCATCTGAAGATGCGATCCGGACCACTTGTCCAACAGATCCCACTGAAAGATCCGTGCATGGAACCTTCCGAACGGAATTGCTTCGTAAGAAGCTACCATCTTTCCCAGGACTCGCGTGCAGTGGTGCACCGACACCTGTTTTGGTCTTAGGAGGTCTCTGACTAGCGATGACAACTCCTTGTCCTTCTCCTCCGGGAGAAACACCCTTTTCTGTTCTGTGTCCAGAACCATCCCCAGGAACAATAGACGTGTTGCAGGAACCAGCTGCGACTTTGGAATATTCAGGATCCAGCCGTGCTGTTGTAGCACCTGCCGAGCAAGTGCTACTCCGATCAACAACTGTTCCTTGGACCTCGCCTTTATCAGGAGATCGTCCAAGTACGGGATAATTATAACTCCCTTTTTTCGCAGGAGTATCATCATCTCGGCCATTACCTTGGTAAACACCCTCGGTGCCGTGGACAGACCAAACGGCAGCGTCTGGAATTGGTAATGACAGTCCTGTACCACAAATCTGATGTACTCCTGGTGAGGAGAGTAAATGGGGACATGCAGGTAAGCATCCTTGATGTCCAGTGATACCATGTAATCCCCTTCCTCCAGGCTTGAGATAACCGCCCTGAGCGATTCCATCTTGAACTTGAACCGTTTTATATACGTGTTCAAAGATTTAAAATTTAAAATGGGTCTCACCGAACCGTCCGGTTTCGGTACCACAAACATTGTGGAATAGTAACCCCTTCCTTGTTGAAGGAGGGGTACCTTGACTATCACCTGCTGCAAATACAGCTTGTGAATTTGCCTCTATCACAGCCTCCCTGTCCAAGGGAGATGTTGGCAAGGCAGATTTTAGGAAACGGCGAGGGGGAGACGTCTCGAATTCCAGCTTGAATCCCTGAGACACTACTTGTAGAATCCAGGGATCCACCTGTGAGCAAGCCCACTGATTGCTGAAGCACTTGAGACGGGCCCCCACCGCACCTGGCTCCACCAGTGGAGCCCCAGCGTCATGCTGTGGACTTAGCGGAAGCGGGGGAGGACTTTTGTTCCTGGGAACTGGCTGTATATATATATATATATGCACACACACACACACATGTATATACATGTATACACAAATACACGTATGTACATGTTTATGTATGTATAATACACTGATAGAGTACATTATATTTATGAATTAATTGCTTCCCGATTCTGCAGCAGCATCATCAGCACCATCAGTGTTACTCACAGTCACTTCACACTGACTGCTGCACAACACATCACTTAATTTCCGGGCCGCCCGCCACCTGGTGAAGAGACATGGGAGATGAAGGACCAGCAGTGCCACGTTGAGCGGAAGTATTGTGA
Organism: Pseudophryne corroboree; assembly: GCF_028390025.1. NCBI lineage: Eukaryota > Metazoa > Chordata > Amphibia > Anura > Myobatrachidae > Pseudophryne > Pseudophryne corroboree. The sequence goes on along the minus strand of NW_026967856.1, from coordinate 163,315 downwards.
ATTAGTTACCCACACACTCCTTGTGACACCTGCTCCCCGTCTGCCCTCCCACCCGCCGCCTGCCATCCGGAACCCGCACTGACAAGTAAGTCTCAGCAGAATGTGTCTGCCGGCGGCTCCCAGTCCCCCCTAGCGGAACACTGCCAGTGGTGTGGCAGCCGCGGCAAACTAGGACTGAGAGACCGCAGCGGGAGGAAAGCACGGGTGGGCGGGAGGAGAGCATAGGCGGACATCACCACGTCACATTGCAAGGTGACACCAGTCCCCCCAGTGAGGCCGCCGACGAATGCACTCAGCATAGTATTAGCAGCAGGCAGAGGGGGGGCGGGCGCAGCGGTGGTGGGAGGTACGGAAATGAGCTACAGGCTAGGCTCCACCGATCACACACTCAGCGATCACTGTGCCACAGCAAGCGTGGCGTGCAGCGGTGCTGGACATTAGGGAGTGCCTGTGCGCACCAGGCACCCCCTGTACGCACGCCTATGCGCTACCACCCCCCATATGCCACACTACATCACTATGCTATAGCCCTCCCATATGCTGCACTTCATAGTTACACTATACCCCCCATACAACATACTACATCACCACACTACACTACTCACAATAAAATTAAAACATCCCAGTTCCTCATTCTTAATGAGCTCACGTGAGTTCTCTCCCCAACGGAGCTCCAGACCAAGTAACAATGAAGACACCAGCAGTGTGTAGGGGGCAGGCCTGGTCCACTTGTCAGGAGAGAGCAGTCACTGGAGGGTAAGAAGGGGGCGGGGCCTAGTCCTACAGACGGGAGAGAGCACAGACAGGAGAGAGCAAGGTACAGGGGTAGAAGGGGACGGCGGGGACGGCTGATGTGAAGAAGGGGGCGGGGCCTATTCTTGCATCCTTTCAAAATTCGACTTTTTAAAATTCGACATTTGACAAATTCGACTTTTCTGCAATGGTACAAATGCGGCAATTCAACAAAAGTATATTCAATTGAAGTTTGTAAATTCGACAACAGTGCTTTTAAACAGTAAATTCGTCATTTTCAATCCGCCACACTTTGCAGGCGGAATCTAATAAAAAAAATTTAAAACATGTTTTTTTTGGGGTAATAGCATATCTATTTATATTAGAAGGGATTAGGTACTTGGTTTGTCTTTTTTGGAGGCACAAGTATTATTTATATATTTTTTAAAAGATTATTATTATTTTTTTTTTAAATGGAATGTGAAAAACCCGGAAAAGAAAAATTGCGTGGGGTCCCCCCTCCAAAGCATAACCAGCCTCGGGCTCTTCGAGCCGGTCCTGGTTCTAAAAATCCGGGGGAAAAACGGACAGGGGATCCCCCGTATTTTTAAAACCAGCTCCGGGCTCTGCGCCTGGTGCTGGTGCAAAAAATACGGGGGACAAAAAGAGTAGGGTCCCCCATTATTTTTACACCAGCATCGGGCTCCACTAGCTGGACAGATAATGCCACAGCCGGGGGTCACTTTTATACAGTGCCCTGCGGCCGTGGCATTAAATATCCAACTAGTCACCCCTGGCCGGGGTACCCTGGGGGAGTGGGGACCCCTTCAATCAAGGGGTCCCCCCCCCAGCCACCCAAGGGCCAGGGGTGAAGCCCGAGGCTGTCCCCCCATCCAAGGGCTGCGGATGGGAGGCTGATAGCCTTGAGAAAATTGAAAGAATATTGTTTTTTCCAGTAGTACTACAAGTCCCAGCAAGCCTCCCCCGCAATCTGGTACTTTGAGAACCACAAGTACCAGCATGCGGGAGAAAAACGGGCCCGCTGGTACCTGTAGTTCTACTGGGGAAAAAATACCCAAATAAAAACAGGACACAGACACCGTGAAAGTATAACTTTATTTCACACCTGCCGACACACACATACTTACCTATGTTGACACGAAGCAGTCGGTCCTCTTCTCCAAGTAGAATCCACGGGTACCTGAAAATAAAAGATAATTATACTCACCTGATCCAGGTTCCAGATAAAATCCACGTACTTGGCAAAACAACAAACCGAACACCCGGACCAGACGGACTGAAAGGGGTCCCATGTTTACACATGGGACCCCTTTCCACGAATGCAGACATCCGAATCTCGCGGGAATCCGACAGCGGGATGATGACGTTCGGGCGCGCTCGGGTTAGCCGAGCAAGGCGGGAAGGTTCGAAACTGCCTCGGACCCATGTAAAATGGGTGAAGTTCGGAGGGTCCGGATTCCGACGAACCGAACCCACTCATCACTAGTATGTACGTGTGTGTCAGGTGCCGTGTACGTACGTACGTACGTACGTACGTACGTACGTACGTACGTACGTACGTACATGTGTGTCAGGTGTCGTGCGTGTACGTGTGTGTGTGTGTGTGTGTGTCAGGTGGCGCGTACCTACATGTGTGTATGTCAGGTGCTGTGCATGTGTGTACGTACACGCGTGTATGTGTCAGGTGCCGCGCGTGTACGTGTGTGTGTGTGTGCCAGGAGCCACGCGTGTACATGCGTGAGGGTGTCAGGAGCCGCGCGTATACGTACATACGTGTAGGTTTCAGGTGCCGCGCGTATACATACGTGTGTGTGTCAGGAGCCGAGCGTGTACGTACATGTGTGTGTGTCAGGAGCAACGCGCGTGTGTGTCAGGAGCCACACGTGTGCATACGTGTGTGTGTCAGGTGCCACACATGTACGTACGTACGTACGTAAGTACGTACGTACGTGTGTGTGTCAGGTGCCGCGCGTGTACGTGTGTGTGTCAAGTGCCGCGTGTGTACGTACGTATGTGTGTGCCTGGAGCCGCGCGTGTACATACATGTGTGTGTGTGTGTCTCAGGTGCTGTACGTGTATGTGTGTGTCTCAGGTGCTGCACGTGTATATGTGTGTATTTCAGGTGCTGCATTTGTATGCGTCAGCTGCCACGTGGGTGTCAGGTGTTGAGCGTGTATGTGTTTGTGTCAGCTGTCGCATCTGTATGTGTGTGACTGTCAGGTGCTGCGCGTGTATGTGTGTGTCAGGTGCTGTTCATGTATGTGGGAGTGGCAGGTGCTGCATGTGTATATATGTGTGAGTGGCAGGTGCTGCGTGTGTATACGATTGTGTGTGAGGTGCTGCGAGTGTATGTGTGTGTTAGGTGCTCTGAGTGTATATGATTGTGTGTCAGGTGCTGTGCGTGTGTGCGTTAAATGCCACATGTATATATGTGTGTCAGGTGCTGCGTGTGTGTGTGTCAGGTGCTGCATGTTTGTATGTGTGTGTGTGTGTGTGTGTCAGGTGCTGCATGTCTGTATGTGTGTGTGTCAGGCGCTGCATGTCTGTGTGTGTGTGTGTGTGTGTGTGTGTGTGTGTGTGTCAGGTGCTGCATGTCTGTATATGTGTGTGGGTGTGTCAGGTGATGCATGTCTGTGTGTGTGGGTGTGTCAGGTGATGCATGTGTGTGTGTGTGTGTGTCAGGTGCTGCATGTCTGTGTGTGTGTGTGTGTCTGTCAGGTGCTGCATGTGTGTGTCAGGTGCTGCATGTCTGCGTGTGTGTGTGTCAGGCGCAGTATGTCTGCGTGTGTGTGTCAGGCGCTGCATATCTGTGTCAGGTGCTGTGTGTGTGTGTGTGTGTGCGCGTGTCTGTCAGGTGCTGCGTGTCTGCGTGTGTGTCAGGTGCTGCGTGTCTGCGTGTGTGTCAGGCGCTGCGTGTCTGCGTGTGTGTCAGGCGCTGCGTGTCTGCGTGTGTGTCAGGCGCTGCGTGTCTGCGTGTGTGTCAGGCGCTGCGTGTCTGCGTGTGTGTCAGGCGCTGCGTGTCTGCGTGTGTGTCAGGCGCTGCGTGTCTGTCAGGCGCTGCGTGTCTGCGTGTGTGTCAGGCGCTGCGTGTCTGTCAGGCGCTGCGTGTCTGCGTGTGTGTCAGGCGCTGCGTGTGTGTCAGGCGCTGCGTGTCTGCGTGTGTGTCAGGCGCTGCGTGTGTGTCAGGCGCTGCGTGTGTGTCAGGCGCTGCGTGTGTGTCAGGCGCTGCGTGTGTGTGTGTGTGTCAGGCGCTGCGTGTCTGCGTGTGTGTCAGGCGCTGCGTGTCTGCGTGTGTGTCAGGCGCTGCGTGTCTGCGTGTTTGTGTGTCAGGTGCTGCGTGTGTGTGTCAGGTGCTGCGTGTGTGTGTGTCAGATGCTGCGTGTCTGCGTGTGTGTCAGGTGCTGCGTGTGAGTATGTCAGGTGCTGCGTGTGTCAGGAGCATGTGAGTGTCAGGTGCGTGTGTGTGTCAGGCGCTGTGTGTGTCAGGCGCTGCCTGTGCGTCAGGCGCTGCGTGTCTGTGTGTGTCAGGCGCTGCGTGTCTGTGTGTGTCAGGCGCTGCGTGTCTGTGTGTGTCAGGCGCTGCGTGTGTTTCAGGCGCTGCCTGTGCGTGTGTGCCAGGCGCTGCCTGTGCGTGTGTGTCAGGCGCCGCGCGTGTCAGGCGCCGCGTGTCTGTCAGGCTCCGCGTGTCTGTCAGGCGCCGCGTGTCTGTCAGGCGCCGCGTGTCTGTCTGGCGCCGCGTGTGCGTCAGGCGCCGCGTGTGCGTCAGGCGCCGCATGTCTATGTGCGTCAGGCGCCGCTTGTGAGTGTGTGCGTGTGTGTCAGGTCCGTGTGAGTGTCAGGTGCTGCGTCTGTGTGTGCGTGTGTCAGGTGCTGCGTGTGTGTCAGGTGCTGCGTGTGAGTGTGTGTGCGCGTGTGTCAGGTCCGTGTGAGTGTCAGGTGCTGTGTGTGTGTGTGTCAGGTGCTGTGTGTGTGCGTGTGTGTCAGGTGCTGTGTGTGTGTGTGTGTGTGTCAGGTGCTGTGTGTGTGCGTGTGTGTCAGGCGCTGCATATGCGTATGCGTGTCAGGCGTTGCATGTCTGTGTGTGTCAGGTGCTGCGTGTCTGGGGGGGGTGGCCGGACACACAGCAGAGAGGGGAGGGTGACCGGACACACGGCAGGGAGGGGAGGGGGTAGGGGGTGGCCGAACACAGCAGGAAGAGGGGGGAGTTGCCGAACACACAGCAGGGGAGGGGAGGGGATGGTGGCCAGACAAACAGCAGGGGAGGGGAGGCCGGACACACAGCAGGTGAGGGGGGGGGGGTGGCTGGACACACAGCAGGGAGGGGGGGTAGGCAGGACACACAGCAGGGGAGGGGAGGGTGGCCGGAAAAACAGCAGGGAGGGGGGGGGGGTAGGCCGGACACACAGCAGGGGAGGGGGGGTGGCTGGACACACAGCAGGTGAGGGGGGGGCTGGACACACAGCAGGTGAGGGGGGGGGGCTGGACACACAGCAGGTGAGGGGGGGGGCTGGACACACAGCAGGTGAGGGGGGGGGGGGGGGGGCTGGACACACAGCAGGTGAGGGGGGGGCTGGACACACAGCAGGTGAGGGGGGGGGGCTGGACACACAGCAGGTGAGGGGGGGGGGCTGGACACACAGCAGGTGAGGGGGGGGGGCTGGACACACAGCAGGTGAGGGGGGGGGGGGGCTGGACACACGGCAGGTGATGGGGGGGCTGGACACACAGCAGGTGAGGGGGGGGGGGGCTGGACACGCAGCAGGTGAGGGGGGGGGGCTGGACACGCAGCAGGGGAGGGGGGGGTAGGCCGGACACACAGCAGGGGAGGGGAGGGTGGCCGGACACACAGCAGGGGAGGGGAGGGTGGCCAGACACACAGCAGGGGAGGGGAGGGTGGCCGGACAAACAGCAGGGAGGGGGGAGGGGTAGGCCGGACACACAGCTGGGGAGGAGGGGGGGGGGGCTGGACACACAGCAGGTGAGGGGGGGGGCTGTACACACAGCAGGTGAGGGGGGGTAGGCCGGACACACAGCAGGGAGGGGGGGGGTAGGCCGCCGCGGACACACAGCAGGGGAGGGGAGGGTGGCCGGACAAACAGCAGGGAGGGGGGGGTAGGCCGGACACACAGCAGGTGAGGGGGGGGTGGCTGGACACACAGCAGGTGAGGTGGGGGGTCTGGACACACAGCAGGGAGGGGTGGGGGTAGGCCGGACAAACAGCAGGGAGGGGGGGGGGTAGGCCGGACACACAGCAGGGAGGGGGGGGGGGCTGGACACACAGCAGGGGGGGGGTAGGCCGGACACACAGCAGGTGAGGGGGGGGGGTGGCTGGACACACAGCAGGGAGGGGGGGTAGGCCGGACACACAGCAGGTGAGGGGGGGGGGGCTGGACACACAGCAGGTGAGGGGGGGGCTGGACACACAGCAGGTGAGGGGGGGGGCTGGACACACAGCAGGTGAGGGGGGGTGGGGGTAGGCCGGACACACAGCAGGTGAGGGGGGGGGGGGTGGCTGGACACACAGCAGGGAGGGAAGGGGGTAGGGGGGTGGCCTTATTATAATAACCGTGTGGGGGAGGAGTCTGCGGCGGTGGGTGAATGAGATGTGGGGGCAGGCTGCTAAGGGTGCAGGGGAGGAGGGGAAGGGAGCCGGATGGATCTGAATGTGAGCCGCACGTAAGGGACCATACTGATCCTCCCCACCTCAGCCCGCTGGTGCTGCTGCTGCCTGACTTCTTCCGTGCAGCACAGCTGTCTTCTCCGGCTGCCGCTCCCGCACCCGCTTCAGGTGTGGGGGTACCACACCGCTCAGTAGGCAAGCGCTGTCAGTCAGGAGTCAGCGCTGCACCGGATGTCTCTTCTGGATGTCCTCTGACTTTCTCCTGCGGCGCAACTCCAGCTATTCCTCCCGCTGCGGCTCCCACTTCGGGTAAGGGGACCATATTGCTCAGTAGTGAGCACTTTCGGTAAGCCTGCGGCTGCTATGCCGCTACCCCTCTCCTCCACAGTCCTAATGGGTCGCTGCAGTCTGTAAGGGACCGCAGGTGCACACACCCAGGAACCGCTGGCTCTCCTCCCGCTGCCAGCAGCTACTTTTATAACCTCAGCCTGCACGAGACCCCTTCCCTCACTCACTCTCGCTCTCCTGGCGGCCACTGCGCAGCCGCAACAAATTGAAAAGCCTTATCTCTATAATGGGGCATATTTCTCTTAATTAAAAAAACCCTATAACTTTCTGAAAAACCACAACCCCAAAAGGCACTACACTGGGGCATACTCTATCTAGTAAAACAAACCCCAAGTCTTAATTCGTCCTCTATCCGGAGTTATGCCTTCCCAAAAAATATCTAATTCACTCTATAGGAAAACGGTGTCAAAAAGCCACAAAGGAAGTCACAGAAAAAAACTGACAGTTGGAACTTTAGGTTACTCCCAATTCCTCATTTTTTATTATTTTGCCCTGAAATTTGGCATGCAGCACCGGGTGACGATTCTACACGCCCATGCCAAATTTCAGCTCAGTACGTCCAATCAGTTTTGAGGTGTAGCCCCTCAAACACCATGCCCCCATCTCAGAAGTTCCCTATGGGAGAATTCCGTTTGTTCGATTCAGCCTTAATATAAGGGCACGACCGTGCCCTTATAATATCTATCTATCTATCTATCTATCGTATGTGTGTGTATATATACACATCTATACATACATGCGCTAACACCTGGACATACACTGATGTACCCACACCTAATATCCATACATACACGCCCTGACACCTGGACATACACCAACATTCCCACACCTGCATCTATACATACACATGCTGACACCTGGACATACACCAACATACAAGCACCTGCATCTATATATACACGCGCTGACAAATGGACATACACCGACGTACCCACACTTGCATCTATACATACATGCACTGACATCTGGACATACAAGCACCTGCATCTATACATACACGCGCTGACACCTGAACCTACACTGACCTTCCCACACCTGCATCTATACATACACATTCTGACACCTGGACATACACAGACGTACCCACACCTGCATCTATACATACACGCGTTGACACCTGGACGTACACTGACGTACACACACCTACATCTATATATGCATGGATGCAAATGTGGGTACGTCTGTATACGTCCAGGTGTTAGCATGTGTATGTATAGATGTTAGGTGTGGGTACATCAGTGTATGTCCCGGTGTCAGCACATGTATGTATAGATTCACATGTGGGTAAACCGGTGTACGTCCACGTGTCAGCATGTGTAGGTATAGATGCAGGTGTGGGTACGTTGGTGTACGTTTAGGGGTCAGCGTGTTAATGTATAGATGTTGGTGTGTGTATGTCAGTGTACGTACAGATATAGGTGTGTGTGTGTATGTATGTATGTATGTATGTATGTGTATAGAGGAAGGTGTGATACATACATATAACACATACATGATAGATACATACATATATCACACACACGATAGATAGATAGATAGATAGATAGATAGATAGATAGATAGATAGATAGATAGAACACATACATACAAGATAGATACATACATACATGATAGATACATATATATACACACACATACGATAGATAGATAGATAGATATATCACAAACATATATGATTCATACATATATCACACACACATACATGATACATACATGAGAAAGACCTGGGATGGTGATGAGGCCAGGGCCCCCTGCTGATGTTGCGTTGAGGAAGGCAGTGTTCCAGGGCGGATGCCAGTCGGGGAGAGCGCCGCGCAGCCCGGGAAAAATACTGCTGAGGAGCTACATCTGGAAGAGCCCCTGGGAGGGAGAGTGCCACATGCACCATCCTGCGTGGCAGACTCTGCAGGCCTGCACATGGGAAGGGAGGTCTCTGGCCACACGTACTCACCCTTCTGCTGAAGCCCCGCTGCTGTCCCCATCAGCGCTCTCCAGCGGGGAGCGGGGCCAGGATGAACCTCAACCTGTGAGAACTATCTTCATGATCAAGAGATCTCATATGCAAGATAAGTATGTGTTGGGATAGGGCTGGGGAGGGCGGCTGCTCGGGCACACCCCCGTCAAGTTAAGGAGATTTAACTGAGGAAGCACAAGGGAACTCTCGTCTGGGGACAACAACTGCAGGGAGACCACATCTTTTCAGATGAACATGGGAGGGCGGAAGGCTGCCTAATACTGAAGCACCCTCAGACATTAAACCATATGCAACAACTATTGCAAGCATTCCTGGGGGAAGGTCTGCAGCAGACGGTGATGTCATCCAAGCAGTGGGCCAAAGTTGGCTGGAACCCTCATCTGTATATGAAAAGAGAAAAGGGGCATGCAGGGCATGGCGGCCTTTTGCGGCGCTTGGATAACCCCAAGTTTGCATTAAACACCCCCACCCTCCTTCGGTGTGGGGCTCATGTTGGCCATGCCCAAGCCCCTGAAGCATTCAAGCTGATTTCTTGCAGCAGCTGGGCACTGTAACAGCTTCAGAGCTGCTCTACAAGACAAGTAAAAGGGTGTGGGCCCTGCAGCACCACCTGTAGTTTGCATACACACATATATAGGACAGCATCTCTTATATGCCCCAGGGTCAATAAAATAGTATCCTTGTCTAGGCTATCCATCCCCTCAGATAAGGTATTTGTCCATGCCGCTACAGCACTACACACCCAGGCCGACGCAATTGCCGGTCTGAGTAAGGTACCTGAATGTGTATAAATGGACTTCAGGGTAATCTCCTGTTTGCGGTCAGCACACTCTTTGAGGGTAGCCGTATCCTGGGACGGGACGGCTATCTTCTTGGATAAGCGTGTTAATGCTTTGTCCACCCTAGGGGAGGATTCCCATCGTAACCTATCCGTTGATGGGAAAGGATACGCCATAAGAATCCTTTTGGAAATCTGCAGTCTTTTATCTGGAGATTCCCAAGCTTTTTCACATAACTCGTTCAGCTCGTGTGAGGGGGGAAAGGTTACCTCAGGCTTCTTTCCCTTGTACATATGTACCCTCTTGTCAGCGACAGGGGGTTCCTCTGTGATGTGCAAAACATCTTTTATTGCCATAATCATAAATCGAATGGATTTTGCCAATTTTGGCTGTAACTTTGCATCATCGTAATCGACACTGGAGTCAGAATCCGTGTCGGTATCTGTGTCAACAATCTGGGATAGTGGGCGCTTATGAGACCCTGACAGTCCCTGCAACATAGGATCAGGCATGGGTTGAAACCCTGACTGTCCCAAAGCTTCTGCCTTGTCTAATCTTTTGTGCAATGAGTTTACACTAGCATTTAAAACATTCCACATATCCATCCAATCAGCTGTCGGCGGAGACACCACATTCATTTGCTCCCGCTCCTCTCTAATATAGCCTTCTTCCTCAGACATGTCGACACACGTGTACCGACACACTTCACACACAGGGAATGCTTTTTCTGAAGACAGTTTCCCCACAAGGCCCTTTGGAGAGACAGAGAGAGAGTATGCCAGCACACCCCCCAGCGCTATATAACCCAGGAATAAAACAGTAACTTAATGTTTGCCCAGTAGTGCTGCTGTATGTAATTTGCGAATTATGTGCCCCGCCCCCCCTCTTTTCAACCCTCTTGTCTAACGTGGTATAAGCAGGGTAGAGTCCGGGGAGCTTCCTCTCAGCGGTGCTGTGGAGAAAAAATGGCGCTGGTGAGTGCTGAGGGAGAAGCCCCGCCCCCTCGGAGGCGGGCTTCTGTCCCGCTTAAACTGTAAAATTGGTGGGGGCTTATACATATATAAAGTGCCCAGCTGTATATATGTTATATTTTTGCGAAAGAGGTTTATATTGCTGCCCAGGGCGCCCCCCCTGCGCCCTGCACCCTTACAGTGACCGGTGTATGTGAGGTGTATGGGAGCAAAGGCGCACAGCTGCAGTGCTGTGCGTTACCTCAGTGAAGATCATGAAGTCTTCTGCCGCCTCTGAAGTCTTCTTTTCTTCTCATACTCACCCGGCTTCTATCTTCCGGCTCTGCGAGGGGGACGGCGGCGCGGCTCTGGGACGGACGGCGAGGGTGAGATCCTGAGTACCAATCCCACTGGAGCTAATGGTGTCCAGTAGCCTAAGAAGCAGGACCTTGCAACTCAGAGAGTAGGGCTGCTTCTCTCCCCTCAGTCCCTCGATGAGGGAGTCTGTTGCCAGCAGTGCTCCCTGAAAATTAAAAACCTAACAAAATACTTTCTGTCAGAAAGCTCAGGAGAGCTCCTGAAAAGCACCCAGTCTCCACTGGGTACAGTATCAAACTGAGGTCTGGAGGAGGGGCATAGAGGGAGGAGCCAGTGCACACCCAGAACTAAAGTCTTTCTTAAAGTGCCCATGTCTCCTGCGGAGCCCGTCTATCCCCATGGTCCTTACGGAGTCCCCAGCATCCTCTAGGACGTTAGAGAAAATAGGATTTTAATACCTACCGGTAAATCCTTTTCTCTTAGTCCGTAGAGGATGCTGGGCACCCGTCCCAGTGCGTACTGTGTCTGCAGTTATTAAATGGCCCTTAACTCCAGAACATTTATGTGGAGATGAAAACATCCAAGGAAGACTTGACCATCTTCCTTGGATGTTTTCCCCCTGTGTGACTGCTCTCCAGCCTCAGAGGGTTGCATCCGTGGTCCCTAGGATCCCGTCCTGGATCCCGAACCATCGCCCCTCTAGGTGGTGAGAACTATGCAGCCACCAATGGAGTGAGATTCTGGTCTTGGAAGACAGGATTATCCTCCGGTGCATGTGTAGGTGGGATCCGGACCACTTGTCCAACAGGTCCCACTGGAACACTCTGGCATGGAACCTGCCAAACTGAATGGCCTCGTAGGCCGCAACCATCTTCCCCAGCAACTGAATGCATTGATGGATTAACACTCTTGCTGGTTTCAGAATTTGTTTGACCAGACTCTGGATCTCCAGAGCCTTTCCACTAGAAGAAAACCTCTTCTGTGTCCAGTATCACTCCCAAAAACAACAACCGCGTCATTGGGACCAACTGCGATTTTGGCAAGTTTAGGAGCCAACCATGTTGTTGAAGAACTGTCAGGGAGAGTAGATGTTTTGCACCAACTGGTCCCTGGATCTCGCCTTTATCAGGAGATCATCCAAGTACGGGATAATTGTGACTCCTTGCTTGCGAAGGAGAACCATCATTTCCGCCATCACCCTGGTGAAAATCCTCGGAGCCGTGGACAGACCAAACGGCAACGTCTGAAATTGGTAATGACAATCCTGAATTGCAAACCTCAGGTAGCTTGATGCAGTGGCTAAATGGGAACATATAAGTAGGCATCCTTTATGTCTACCAAAACCATGAAATCTCCTTTATCCCCCGGACTGGAGATCACTACCCTGAGAGATTCCATCTTGAAATTGAATTTCTTTAGGTAGAAATTAAGGGATTTCAGATTTAAGATTGGTCTGACTGAGCCGTCCGGCTTCGGGACAACGAAGAGGCTTGAATAAAAACCTTCTCCCTGCTGACTAAGGCTGATTTGAACAATCGGTGAGGGGGAACGTCTTAAAACCCCAGTTTGTACCTTTGGGACACTATTTGTAAAGCCCACGAGTCCAGGTCCGAATGAATCCAGAACTGACTGAAGAGTTTTAGACGTGCCCCCCACTGGTGCGGGCTCCTGCAAGAGAGCCCCAGCGTCATGCAGTGGATTTGGCAAAAGCAGAGGACGATCTCTGCTCCTGCGATCTTGAAGAGGCTACAGACCTCTTCCCTCTTTTCCTTCCTCTACCTGCAAAGAAAGGGGAATCTTAACTTCTTGCATATCTATTGGGCCGAAATGACTGCGTCAGATAATGATGCGTCTTCATCCGTTGAGAGGGAACATAGGGCAAGAAGGATGACTTACCTGCGGGAGCTGCCGAGATCAAATTAACTAGGCCGTCACCAAACAAGGCTTCACCTTCATAGGGAAGAGACTCCCTTTCTTCTTGGAGTCAGCATCAGCATTCCCTTGGTGAATCCACAATGCCCTCCTATCCGAGACTGCCATGAAATTGGCCCGTGAGCACTTGTGCCCGGTGTAGGATTTTTAAATATGTGTAGTTTACTGTATGCAAAGGTTTAAAACCTTTTAGGAACTGAGATCTAAGGTGTATTACATGTAGTTTAAAAAAAACAAAAAAGGTTTATTTTATGGCAGTAGTTTCCAAACTGGGGTTCTTGCACTGGTAGCATAGTTTGGTGGTCCAGGACCAATTAAAATTATTTATACTTTATTAAATTGGCAAAACCATTCCCTCACAACATAACTGAACCTGAGGATGACATGCTATAAACACAATTTACTTAATTTTATATTTTTTTCTGAATTTCTCAATAAAAAAAACTTTGGCCTAGGGGTGCCGTGAAACAAATTGTGATACTCTAGGGCAGGGGTGTCAAACCCATGGGCCGCATGCCGCCCCCAATGCATCCTTTTGTGGCCCACAGGCCGGGGTCCGACAGGGGTCCTTTTGTGGCCCGATCACCTTGCTTAGAGCGAGGGCAGGAGAGTGCAGCCAGAGTCTTTGCTTTCTATGTGCGGCACCATCTTCCCGAAGAGATCACCGGGAAGATAGTGCCCCTTCCACTGGCTACAGCACAGGTATACTGGGGTGGGGTAGCAAACTGGGGGCCCCAATGGGCCCCTCCAGCAGTCCCTCTACCAAAACACGTCTTTTGGTGGTTTTGCGGTGTTGTTATAACTACATGGTGACGATACTGTAGCACAGAGATTTTCAACCATTTACAACTCACGTCACACAGAACAAGATTTAAATATTGACAAGGCACACTGAAATATAATGGTGATGCATGGTGCAGTATCGTGTCCTAGGATGTCATGTCGCAGCTTCTCCATAGGTAACGCCTGAACAGGCCCGGTGACAGGGGGGACAAAGGGGACACTTGTTCAGGGCTCCAAGTATTAAGAACAGAAATAATGGGGCCACAGTGCCAATATTGCTTTTTAAAGTGTATCCACCAACTGCTCAATTTAAGAAGGAAAACAATTAACAGGCCAACTAAATCCTCCCCCCTCCTTTTACCCCATCACTTTGTCCAGTCCCTGTGGTCCATACTGTATTGCCATTATTATGCATGTTGCTGTGCTGGCCCTTTTCTGAATGTCCCTGCCACCGCCACCGAAGAGCTGGATAGCCCAGTATGAAAACCACCTGCCGGCCTAACTGACGGTCCGAGTCAAAGGCTCCATTTTTTTTTAAAGATCCCTCTGCCAAGTTAAGGGGGGGTTGAGGGGGCCCCAGAGATATCAGTGTACTGGGCCCCGAGATTTCTGTTGCTGGCCCTGACCCTCAGGGGCGTATCTACCCCTTGGCCAGGATGGCACTTGCCAGGGGCACCATCCAGCTGTGCCAACCGTGGCTAAGGGATAGAGTTCTGCAGTCTCGAAAGGGCGCTATGGCAATCAGCGTGGGACTGACCAATTAGACGGTGAGGGAAGGATACTGAAATTGTCCCAACCCTGTTACAGTTTGAAACGCCCCTCAACTGCTGTCCACTGCTTCACTCCTAGCTCTGCCCCTTTGAAATTATTAATCCCTACCCCCCGGTAGGCGGAGTTCTCCAGGCCCATACTCAGGAGTCACCACTGCTGTACATTATGTGCCGGTTGTAGAGGCAGAGCGGGGAACATCAGAGAACGCCACAAATTACACAGTGGGCAAGGAGATGGCTGGAGACAGCTGCACAGCCATGCCTTGCAAGTTCGAGAGAGCTGTTGAATTTCAGCACTTCAAGTCAGAGCCTGCCCCCTGCTGCCCAAGCAGTCCGTGACAGTTAGTGTCGAGGAGGGGGGGATTTGTGCATGTGTGCTATCAGTGTGTGTGGGGGGGGGGTGGAGGATGTGTGTGACTGTGAGGGAGCTGTCAGTGTCAGTGGGGAGAGGAGCAGGAGGGAGTTGTCAGTGTGTGGAAGTGATGAGAGTTGTCAGTACTGGGGAAATGTGTGTGTGTGTGTGTGTGTGTACTAGATTTAGGAGTGTGTGTTTGTGAGAGGTTTCAGTTGGGGAATTAGAGTTCATACAGTAATTAAATGTTTTCATATTGAGAACTACATCTCCCAGCATATACAGTGTGCTGGGGATGCTAACAAGCTTTATTTAAAAGTTTAAAAAACATTGCTTTTATGACTGCAATGGTTAAAAAGGGAGAGCTATAAATCAATTTATCAGTGAATGATCGCAGTTTGAGCTGTTACATTTTACTGAACCACCTATCCCTCCACACTCACTACCTGTCCTCAGGATACATTTACCATCCCGGCAGACGGTATACCGGCGGTCATTTGACCGATGTTGGAATCCTGACACCACTTGGGAGACTGGTGCCGGCACACAGACAGCCAACATCCCGAAGGCGAGTATTGGAGGGAGGGTTAGGACCGGGGGAGGGGGTGTTAGGGAAGGCACTAGGAGGGGGGGGGGGGGGGTTAGTCCTAGCTGCCACCCCCTGAGGGTTAGCCCTATCCGCCACCCCCCCCAGAGGGTTAGGATTAGGATTAGGTATCATGTGACTGCTGGAATCCCGAGCGCCGGATGCCATACCCAACCCCCTTTACTTTTTCAGGCATTTCTATCTCTCCTCTCTCTCTGGTGTTCCGATTGCCCACTTTCCCTTGTGCTTTTCTCTCTCTCTCTCTCTCCTTTGTTTAGAGCATCAGTTTCTGTAGTCCACTTTATCCTTATTTTCTCTAACGTCCTAAGTGGATGCTGGGGACTCCGTAAGGACCATGGGGAATAGCGGCTCCGCAGGAGACTGGGCACATCTAAAGAAAGCTTTAGGACTAGCTGGTGTGCACTGGCTCCTCCCCCTATGACCCTCCTCCAAGCCTCAGTTAGATTTCTGTGCCCGACGAGAAGGGTGCACACTAGGGGCTCTCCTGAGCTTCTTAGTGAAAGTTTTAGTTTAGGTTTGTTATTTTCAGTGAGACCTGCTGGCAACAGGCTCACTGCATCGAGGGACTAAGGGGAGAAGAAGCGAATTCACCTGCGTGCAGAGTGGATTGGGCTTCTTGGCTACTGGACATTAGCTCCAGAGGGACGATCACAGGTTCAGCCTGGATGGGTCCCGGAGCCGCGCCGCCGGCCCCCTTACAGAGCCAGAAGAGCGAAGAGGTCCGGAAAAATCGGCGGCAGAAGACGTTCCTGTCTTCAATAAGGTAGCGCACAGCACTGCAGCTGTGCGCCATTGCTCTCAGCACACTTCATACTCCGGTCACTGAGGGTGCAGGGCGCTGGGGGGGGCGCCCTGAGACGCAATAAAACACGACAGAAATACCTTACATGGCAAAAAATACATCACATATAGCTCCTGGGCTATATGGATGCATTTAACCCCTGCCAAAATATACAAAAAACCGGGAGATAAGGCCGCCGGAAAGGGGGCGGAGCCTATCTCCTCAGCACACTGGCGCCATTTTCCCTCACAGCTCAGTTGGAGGGAAGCTCCCCTGGCTCTCCCCTGCAGTCACTACACTACAGAAAGGGTTAAAAAAAGAGAGGGGGGCACTAATTAGGCGCAGTATTAAAACATACAGCAGCTATAAGGGGAAAAACACTTATATAAGGTTATCCCTGTATATATATAGCGCTCTGGTGTGTGCTGGCATACTCTCCCTCTGTCTCCCCAAAGGGCTAGTGGGGTCCTGTCCTCTATCAGAGCATTCCCTGTGTGTGTGCTGTGTGTCGGTACGTTTGTGTCGACATATATGAGGAGAAAAATGATGTAGAGACGGAGCAGAGTGTCTGTAACAGTGATGTCACCCCCTAGGGGGTAGACACCTGAGTGGATGTACTGTTGAAAATTACGTGACAGTGTCAGCTCTATATAAAAACAGTGGTTGACATGAGACAGCCGGCTACTCAGCTTGTGCCTGTCCAGACGTCTCATAGGCCGTCAGGGGCTCTAAAGCGGCCGTTACCTCAGATGGCAGATACAGACGCCGACACGGATACTGACTCCTGTGTCGACGGTGAAGAGACAACCGTGATTTCCAGTAGGGCCACACGTTACATGATTGATACAATGGAAAATGTTTTTATACATTTCTGATAATACGAGTACCACCAAAAAGGGGTATTATGTTCGGTGGGTGAAAAACTACCAGTAGTTTTCCTTAATCTGAATAATAAAATGAGGTGTGTGTTGATGCGTCGGTTTCCCCCCGTTAACACTTGATAATTTCTTAAAAAGTATTGGCTGCATACCCTTTCCCGCCAGAGGTTAGGGTGCGTTGGGAAACACCCCCTAAGGGGGATAAGGCGCTCACACGCTTGTAAGAACAAGGGCTCTACCCTCTCATGAGATGGCCGCCCTTAAGGATCCTGCTGATAGAAAGCAGGAGGGTATCCAAAAATGTATTTACACACATACTGGTGTTATACTGCGACCAGCTATCGCCTCAGCCTGGAGGTGCAGTGCTGGGTTGGCATGGTCGGATTCCCTGACTGGAAATATTGATATCCTAGATAAGGATAGTATATTATTGCCTATAGAGCATTTAAAAGATGCATTTCTATATATGCATGATGCACAGCGGAATAATTGCCGACTGGCATCAAGTATAAGTGCGTTGTCCAATTCTACCAGTAAAATGGTCAGGTGATGCGGATTCCAAACGGCATTTGGAAGTATTGCCTTTGAAAGGGGACATTTGGGGTCGGTCCTTTAGACCTGGTGGCCACGGCAACAGCTGGGAAATCCACGTTTGTACCCCAGGTCGCCTCTCAAAATAAGACGCCGTATTATCAGGCGCAGTCCTTTGTTGGCAAGCGGACAAAAGGTTCCTCTTTTCTGCTCGTGACAGACGGAGAGGAAAAAGGCTGCAGAGATCAGCCAGTTCCCTGGAACAGAAACCCTTTCCCGCCTCTGCCAAGCCCTCAGTATGACGCTAGGGCTATACAAGCTCAGGCACGGTGGGGGCCCATTCTCAATGAATTTCAGTGCGCAGTGGGCTCACTCGCAAGTAGACCCCTGGATCCTTCAGGTAATATCTCAGGGGTACATATTGGAATTCGAGACGTCTCCCCCTCGCCGTTTCCAAAAGTTGGCTTTACCGATGTCTCCCTCTGACAGGGAGGCAGTTTTGGAAGCCATTCACAAGCTGTATTCCCAGCAGGTGATAATCAAGGTACCCCTCCTGCAACAGGGAACGGGGTATTATTCCACACTATTGTGGTACCGAAGCCAGACGGCTCGGTGAGACCGATTCTAAATCTAAAATCTAAAATTTTTGAACACTTACATACAGAGGTTCAAATTCAAGATTGAGTCACTCAGAGTAGTGATTGCGAACCTGGAAGAAGGGGACTACATGATGTCTCGGGACATCAAGGATGCTTACCTTCATGTCAAAATTTACCCTTCTCACCAAGGGTACCTCAGGTTATGGTACAGAACTGTCACTATCAGTTCAGATGCTGCCGTAGGGATGGTCCACGGCACCCCGGGTCTTTACCAAGGTAATGGACGAAATGATATCCCTTCGAAGGAAGGGAATTTTAGTTATCCCTTACTTGGACGATTCCCTGATAAGGGTAAGATCCAGGGAACAGTTGGAGGTCGGTGTAGCACTATCTCAGGTAGTGTTGCGGCAGCACGATTGGATTCTCAATATTCCAAAATCGCAGCTGGTTCCGACGACTTGTCTTCTGTTTCCTAGGGATGATCCTGGACACAGTCCAGAAAAAAGGTGTTTCTCCCGGAAGAGAAAGCCAGGGAGTTATCCGAGCTAATCAGGAACCTCCTAAAACCGAACCAAGTCTCAGTGCATCAATGCACAAGGGTTCTGGGAAAAAATGATGGCTTCATACGAAGCAATCCCATTCGTTAGATTCCACGCAAGAACTTTCCAGTGGAACCTACTGGACAAATGGTCCGGGTCGCATTTTCAGATGCATCAGCGGATAACCCTGTCACCAAGGACAAGGGTATCCATCCTGTGGTGGTTGCAGAGTGCTCATCTTCTAGAGGGCCGCAGATTCGGCATTCAGGACTGGGTCCTGGTGACCACGGATGCCAGCCTGCGAGGCTGGGGAGCAGTCACACAGGGAAGGAATATCCAGGGCTTAGGGTCAAGCCGGGATACATCACTTCACATAAATATCCTGAAGCTAAGGGCCATTTACAATGCTCTAAGCTTAGCAAGACCTCTGCTTCAAGGTCAGCCGGTGTTGATCCAGTCGGACAACATCATGGCAGTCACCCACGTAAACAGACAGGGTGGCACAAGAAGCAGGAGGGCAATGGCAGAAGCTGCAAGGATTCTTCGCTGGGCGGAAAATCATGTGATAGCACTGTCAATAGTATTCATTCCGGGAGTGGACAACTGGGAAGCAGACTTCCTCAGCACGACCTCCACCCGGGAGAGTGGGGACTTCACCCAGAAGTCGTCCACATGATTAAAAAACTCGACAGGTATTGCGCCAGGTCAAGAGACCCTCAGGCAATAGTTGTAGACGCTCTGGTAACACCGTGGGTGTACCAGTCAGTATATGTGTTCCCTCCTCTGCCTCTCATACCCAAGGTACTGAGATTGATAAGATGGAGAGGAGAAAGCACTATATTCGTGGCTCCGGATTGGCCAAGAAGGACTTGGTAACCGGAACTTCAAGAGATGCTCACGGAGGATCCGTGGCCTCTACCTCTAAGAAGGGACCTGCTCCAGCAAGGACCCTGTCTGTTCCAAGACTTACAGCGGCTGCGTTTGACGGCATGGCGGTTGAACACCGGATCCTGAAGGAAAAAAGGCATTCCGGATGAAGTCATCCCTATCCTGATCAATAGCCAGGAAGGATGTAACCGCAAAAAACATTATCACCGCAATTGGCGAAAATATGTTGCGTAGTGCGAGGCCAGTAAGGCCCGACGGAGGAAATTCAACTGGGTCGATTCCTACATTTCCTGCATACAGGAGTGTTTATGGGCCTGAAATTGGGGTCCATTAAGGTTCAGATTTCGGCCCTGTCAATTTTCTTCCAAAAAAGAACTAGCTTCAGTCCCTGAAGTTTAGACGTTTGTAAAAGGGGTACTGCATATACAGCCTCCTTTTGTGCCTCCAGTGGCAATTTGGGATCTCAATGTAGTTTGGGTTCCAAAAGTCACATTGGTTTGAACCACTTAAATCTGTGGAGTTAAAATATCTCACATGGAAAGTGGTCATGCTGTTGGCCCTGGCCTCGGCCAGGCGCGTGTCAGAATTGGCGGCTTTATCCTGTGAAAGCCCTTATCTGATTTTCCATTCGGACAGGGCGGAATTGAGGACTCGTCCTCAGTTTCTCCCTAAGGTGGTTCCAGCGTTTTCACCTGAACCAACCTATTGTGGTGCCTGCGGCTACTAGGGACTTGGAGGAATCCAGGTTGCTGGATGTTGTCAGGGCCCTGAAAAAGATGTTTCCAGGATGGCTGGAGTCAGGAAATCTGACTCGCTGTTTATCCTGTATGCACCCAACATGCTGGGTGTTTCTGCTTCTAAGCAGACTATTGCTCGTTGGATTGTAGTGCAATTCAGCTTGCACATTCTGTGGCAGGCCTGCCACAGCTAAAATCTGTAAAAGCCCGTTCCACAAGGAAAGTGGGCTCATCTTGGGCGGCTGCCCGAGGGGTCTCGGCTTTACAACTTTGCCGAGCAGCTACTTGGTCAGGGGCAAACACGTTTGCTAAATTCTACAAATTTGATACCCTGGCTGAGGAGGACCTGGAGTTCTCTCATTCGGTGCTGCAGAGTCATCCGCACTCTCCCGCCCGTTTGGGAGCTTTGGTATAATCCCCATGGTCCTTACGGAGTCCCCAGCATCCACTTAGGACGTTAGAGAAAATAAGAATTTACTTACCGATAATTCTATTTCTCATAGTCCGTAGTGGATGCTGGGCGCCCATCCCAAGTGCGGATTGTCTGCAATACTTGTACATAGTTATTGTTACAAAAATCGGGTTATTATTGTTGGGAGCCATCTTTTCAGAGGCTCCTCTGTTATCATACTGTTAACTGGGTTCAGATCACAAGTTATACGGTGTGATCGGTGTGGCTGGTATGAGTCTTACCCGGGATTCAAAATCCTTCCTTATTGTGTACGCTCGTCCGGGCACAGTATCCTAACTGAGGCTTGGAGGAGGGTCATAGGGGGAGGAGCCAGTGCACACCAGCTAGTCCTAAAGCTTTCTTTAGATGTGCCCAGTCTCCTGCGGAGCCGCTATTCCCCATGGTCCTTACGGAGTCCCCAGCATCCACTACGGACTATGAGAAATAGAATTATCGGTAAGTAAATTCTTATTTTTTCCAGTGTTTCACTATCTCACTGATGTAATGAGGATGTATGGTCTAGAGGGATCAGTAATGCATTGTACTGTATAGAGGCGTCAGGGATGTAGCGTAGGGTATAGAGGCGTCAGGGATGTAGCGTAGGTTATAGAGGCATCAGGAATGTAGCGTAGGGAATAGAGGCATCAGGGATGTAGCGTAGGGTATAGAGGCGTCAGGGATGTAGCATAGGGAATAGAGGCGTCAGGGATGTAGCGTAGGGAATAGAGGCGTCTGGGATTTAGCTTAGGGAATATAGGCATCAGGGATGTACTAGCAGGTATATAGAGGTCAGTGTACTGTATAGAGGGTAGAGATGAGCGGGTTCGGTTCCTCAGAATCCGAACCCGCCCGAACTTCAGGTTTTTTTACACGGGGCCGAGCGACTCGGATCTTCCCGCCTTGCTCGGTTAACCCGAGCGCGCCCGAACGTCATCATTGAGATTGATAGGGAGAGGACGTGGCTGGCGTCCTCTCCGTTTAGACTAGAGTACTAGAGAGAGACACAAATTTTGGGGAGCATATTATTAGGAGGAGTACTACTTGCTGCTGATAGTGTGACCAGTGACCACCAGTTTAATTAATCCGTTCTCTGCCTGAAAAAAACCGATACACAGTGTGACACAGTCACATACCATATCTGTGCTCAGCCCAGTGTGCTGCATTATATGTAATACTGTATATCATTATCTGACTGTGCTGAGTGCTCACTGCTCACACAGCTTAATTGTGGGGGAGACTGGGGAGCAGTTATAGCAGGAGTACATATTTTAAGTACAGTGCACACTTTTGCTGCCAGAGTGCCACTGCCAGTGTGACTGACCAGTGACCACTGACCACCAGTATTGTGATTGTCTGCTGACCACCAGTATATTGTGATTGTCTGCCTGAAAAAGTTAAACACTCGTCGTGTGGTGTTTTTATAAACACATTCTGCAGACAGTGTCCAGCAGGTCCGTCATTACATAATATATACCTGTCCGGCTGCAGTACTAGTGTGATATATACTGTATATATATATATATATATATATTTTAATTTTATCTCATTATCATCCAGTCTATATTAGCAGCAGACACAGTACGGTAGTCCACGGCTGTAGCTACCTCTGTGTCGGCAGTCGCTCGTCCATCCATAATTGTATACCACCTACCCGTGGTTTTTTTTTTTCTATCTTCTTGATACTAGTAGCTTACTTTAGGAGTCTGCAGTGCTGAGTCTGACAGACAGTGTCCAGCAGGTCCGTCATTACATAATATATACCTGTCCGGCTGCAGTACTAGTGTGATATATAATATATATATATTTTAATTTTATCTCATTATCATCCAGTCTATATTAGCAGCAGACACAGTACGATAGTCCACGGCTGTAGCTACCTCTGTGTCGGCAGTCGCTCGTCCATCCATAATTGTATACCACCTACCCGTGGTTTTTTTTTTTTCTATCTTCTTGATACTAGTAGCTTACTTTAGGAGTCTGCAGTGCTGACAGACAGTGTCCAGCAGGTCCGTCATTACATAATATATACCTGTCCGGCTGCAGTACTAGTGTGATATATATATATATTTTAATTTTATCTCATTATCATCCAGTCTATATTAGCAGCAGACACAGTACGGTAGTCCACGGCTGTAGCTACCTCTGTGTCGGCAGTCGCTCGTCCATCCATAATTGTATACCACCTACCCGTGGTTTTTTTTTTTTCTATCTTCTTGATACTAGTAGCTTACTTTAGGAGTCTGCAGTGCTGACAGACAGTGTCCAGCAGGTCCGTCATTACATAATATATACCTGTCCGGCTGCAGTACTAGTGTGATATATATATATATTTTAATTTTATCTCATTATCATCCAGTCTATATTAGCAGCAGACACAGTACGGTAGTCCACGGCTGTAGTTACCTCTGTGTCGGCAGTCGCTCGTCCATCCATAATTGTATACCACCTACCCGTGGTTTTTTTTTTCTATCTTCTTGATACTAGTAGCTTACTTTAGGAGTCTGCAGTGCTGACAGACAGTGTCCAGCAGGTCCGTCATTACATAATATATACCTGTCCGGCTGCAGTACTAGTGTGATATATATATATATATATATATATATATTTTAATTTTATCTCATTATCATCCAGTCTATATTAGCAGCAGACACAGTACGGTAGTCCACGGCTGTAGCTACCTCTGTGTCGGCAGTCGCTCGTCATCCATAAGTATACTAGTATCCATCCATCTCCATTGTTTACCTGAGGTGCCTTTTAGTTGTGCCTATTAAAATATGGAGAACAAAAATGTTGAGGTTCCAAAAATAGGGAAAGATCAAGATCGACTTCCACCTCGTGCTGAAGCTGCCGCCACTAGTCATGGCCGAGACGATGAAATGCCAGCAACGTTGTCTGCCAAGGCCGATGCCCAATGTCATAGTACAGAGCATGTAAAATCCAAAACACCAAATATCAGTAAAAAAAGGACTCAAAAATCTAAAATAAAATTGTCGGAGGAGAAGCGTAAACTTGCCAATATGCCATTTACCACACGGAGTGGCAAGGAACGGCTGAGGCCCTGGCCTATGTTCATGGCTAGTGGTTCAGCTTCACATGAGGATGGAAGCACTCAGCCTCTCGCTAGAAAAATGAAAAGACTCAAGCTGGCAAAAGCACAGCAAAGAACTGTGCGTTCTTCGAAATCCCAAATCCACAAGGAGAGTCCAATTGTGTCGGTTGCGATGCCTGACCTTCCCAACACTGGACGTGAAGAGCATGCGCCTTCCACCATTTGCACGCCCCCTGCAAGTGCTGGAAGGAGCACCCGCAGTCCAGTTCCTGATAGTCAGATTGAAGATGTCAGTGTTGAAGTACACCAGGATGAGGAGGATATGGGTGTTGCTGGCGCTGGGGAGGAAATTGACCAGGAGGATTCTGATGGTGAGGTGGTTTGTTTAAGTCAGGCACCCGGGGAGACACCTGTTGTCCGTGGGAGGAATATGGCCATTGACATGCCTGGTGAAAATACCAAAAAAATCAGCTCTTCGGTGTGGAGGTATTTCAACACAAATGCGGACAACAGGTGTCAAGCCGTGTGTTGCCTTTGTCAAGCTGTAATAAGTAGGGGTAAGGACGTTAACCACCTCGGAACATCCTCCCTTATACGTCACCTGCAGCGCATTCATAATAAGTCAGTTACAAGTTCAAAAACTTTGGGCGACAGCGGAAGCAGTCCACTGACCAGTAAATCCCTTCCTCTTGTAACCAAGCTCACGCAAACCACCCCACCAACTCCCTCAGTGTCAATTTCCTCCTTCCCCAGGAATGCCAATAGTCCTGCAGGCCATGTCACTGGCAATTCTGACGAGTCCTCTCCTGCCTGGGATTCCTCCGATGCATCCTTGCGTGTAACGCCTACTGCTGCTGGCGCTGCTGTTGTTGCTGCTGGGAGTCGATGGTCATCCCAGAGGGGAAGTCGTAAGCCCACTTTTACTACTTCCACCAAGCAATTGACTGTCCAACAGTCCTTTGCGAGGAAGATGAAATATCACAGCAGTCATCCTGTTGCAAAGCGGATAACTGAGGCCTTGACAACTATGTTGGTGTTAGACGTGCGTCCGGTATCCGCCGTTAGTTCACAGGGAACTAGACAATTTCTTGAGGTAGTGTGCCCCCGTTACCAAATACCATCTAGGTTCCACTTCTCTAGGCAGGCGATACCGAGAATGTACACGGACGTCAGAAAAAGACTCACCAGTGTCCTAAAAAATGCAGCTGTACCCAATGTCCACTTAACCACGGACATGTGGACAAGTGGAGCAGGGCAGGGTCAGGACTATATGACTGTGACAGCCCACTGGGTAGATGTATGGACTCCCGCCGCAAGAACAGCAGCGGCGGCACCAGTAGCAGCATCTCGCAAACGCCAACTCTTTCCTAGGCAGGCTACGCTTTGTATCACCGGTTTCCAGAATACGCACACAGCTGAAAACCTCTTACGGCAACTGAGGAAGATCATCGCGGAAGGGCGTACCCCAATTGGACTCTCCTGTGGATTTGTGGCATCGGACAACGCCAGCAATATTGTGTGTGCATTAAATATGGGCAAATTCCAGCACGTCCCATGTTTTGCACATACCTTGAATTTGGTGGTGCAGAATTATTTAAAAAACGAGAGGGGCGTGCAAGAGATGCTGTCGGTGGCCAGAAGAATTGCGGGACACTTTCGGCGTACAGGCACCACGTACAGAAGACTGGAGCAACACCAAAAACGCCTGAACCTGCCCTGCCATCATCTGAAGCAAGAAGTGGTAACGAGGTGGAATTCAACCCTATATATGCTTCAGAGGTTGGAGGAGCAGCAAAAGGCCATTCAAGCCTATACAATTGAGCACGATATAGGAGGTGGAATGCACCTGTCTCAAGCGCAGTGGAGAATGATTTCAACGTTGTGCAAGGTTCTGCTGCCCTTTGAACTTGCCACACGTGAAGTCAGTTCAGACACTGCCAGCCTGAGTCAGGTCATTCCCCTCATCAGGCTTTTGCAGAAGAAGCTGGAGACATTGAAGGAGGAGCTAACACAGAGCGATTCCGCTAGGCATGTGGGACTTGTGGATGGAGCCCTTAATTCGCTTAACAAGGATTCACGGGTGGTCAATCCGTTGAAATCAGAGCACTACATTTTGGCCACCATGCTCGATCCTAGATTTAAAACCTACCTTGGATCTCTCTTTCCGGCACACACAAGTCTGCTGGGGTTCAAAGACCTGCTGGTGAGAAAATTGTCAAGTCAAGCGGAACGCGACCTGTCAACATCTCCTCCTTCACATTCTCCCGCAACTGGGGGTGCGAGGAAAAGGCTCAGAATTCCGAGCCCATCCGCTGGCGGTGATGCAGGGCAGTCTGGAGCGACTGCTGATGCTGACATCTGGTCCGGACTGAAGGACCTGACAACGATTACGGAGTCGGACATGTCGTCTACTGGCACTGCATATGATTCTCTCCCCATTGAAAGAATGGTGGAGGATTATATGAGTGACCGCATCCAAGTAGGCACGTCAGACAGTCCGTACTTATACTGGCAGGAAAAAGAGGCAATTTGGAGGCCCTTGCACAAACTGGCTTTATTCTACCTAAGTTGCCCTCCCACAAGTGTGTACTCCGAAAGAGTGTTTAGTGCCGCCGCTCACCTTGTCAGCAATCGGCGTACGAGGTTACTTCCAGAAAATGTGGAGAAGATGATGTTCATTAAAATGAATTATAATCAATTCCTCCGTGGAGACATTGACCAGCAGCAATTGCCTCCACAAAGTACACAGGGAGCTGAGATGGTGGATTCCAGTGGGGACGAATTGATAATCTGTGAGGAGGGGGATGTACACGGTGATATATCGGAGGATGATGATGAGGTGGACATCTTGCCTCTGTAGAGCCAGTTTGTGCAAGGAGAGATTAATTGCTTCTTTTTTGGTGGGGGTCCAAACCAACCCGTCATTTCAGTCACAGTCGTGTGGCAGACCCTGTCACTGAAATGATGGGTTGGTTAAAGTGTGCATGTCCTGTTTATACAACATAAGGGTGGGTGGGAGGGCCCAAGGACAATTCCATCTTGCACCTCTTTTTTCTTTCATTTTTCTTTGCGTCATGTGCTGTTTGGGGAGTATTTTTTTGAAGGGTGATAGGGTATGTTAACCTATTCAGGTCTGATTATGAACTCTCTTCAGTCATCAGTCAGAATGCTGTTCCCCTTAGCAACCGGTTGGAGATCAGTGAATGAATAGATGACACAGGATCATTGTGTAACCTAAGCAGTTCATAGTTGATCTGTCTTAGGGGCCATCATGGCTTTATTTTATAGCAAAAGAACAAAGGATTCATGTGTGCCAATACATTTAGCCAATCAAAATACACCATGTATGTCTTGAAAACTGAAACACGTCATTTGTCAAATAAGATTACAATTTGCAATTAAAATATATTTATTGCTTTGCGATTATCAGCTTTCCCGAAACATCCTTTCTGGAGGTCAGGACAGGTCAAAATCCTCCCCGATGTTCAGAACTTTTGGCGATATGCTTGACTGGCCTTGGATACATCTGGCGTTATAACAATGAGTAATTCATGCTTTGAAATACAATGTTGCTTATAACATATCTGTGAAGCTTTTAAGGAAACACGAACCTAAAGAAGTGAGGAGCAGTAAATATCTTAGTTAATGTGAAAAAGCTTGAATCAATATATATTTGCCATTTAAAAGGAAGCTCCTACACCATCATTTCCCCTCTTTTTGATTCCACTTTTTCTCCCTAATATCTACCTACACTATCTAGGCCTGAACTATTTTCTTTCAGTAAACCAGTCCCCTGGACTTATAGTCCAAACCTTGGGAATTTCCCCTAACAACAATCAAAGGATAAGCAACTTCATTCTTCTGGCTGGAGAGTCACTGTCAGCTTCTTTGAGTGGGATGCATGTAATCAAGTATCACGACCTTTCATCTTAATTTAAGGTAGACATGGTTAGCAGCACTTGATATGGACCATCATATCTTGGTTCAAAGGTCTTTCTCACATGTCTCTTTAAATAGACCCAATCTCCTGGATTTAGCTTATGCGTAGCTGATCCTTCTGGATCTGGAATGGAAGAAAACACTCGGCAATGGAGGTTAGTCAATGTTTTACAGACCTCCTGTACATAACCTGTAAAAATCATCATGATTATGTTGTAATTGTTGTGGATAATAACAATCTGTTCTTAGAGCTGACCCAAACAATATTTATATGGAGTCAGTTTACTAGGTTTCATGGGTGTGGTCCTAATATTAAACAAGACAATAGGTAGGCATTCTGGACAAGTTCTTTTGGTTTCTGTCATTTCTGTAGTTTTAGCTTAAGGTCAAAGTTCAGATGTCCCCCCTCCCACTCGCCTGGGGCTGGTAAGGCACATGGACGGCCTGCTGTACCCCCAAATCTTTCATTATATGCTGCATGACTTCTCCAGTGAAATGTGTACCTCTATCTGATTCTATAACCTCAGGTATCCCAAATCTACATACTACTTCTGCTATCAGTTTCTTTGCAGTGGTTTTTGCTGTGGCTTTGCTTACTGGCCAGGCTTCGGCCCAGTGACTAAACATGTCCGTTGCTACTAGCACATATTCATATGGACTGCTTCGTCGCCACTGTATATAGTCAATTTGTAGTCTTTCAAATGGGTAAGAGGCTTTGGGTATAGTTCCTAGAGGTGTCTTGGTTCTTTTTTCTGGATTGCTGATTCCACAGATCCAGCATCCTGCTACAAAGTTTGTTGCAGCTTTATTGAAGCCTGGAGCTATCCAATGCTCTTGTACTCTATTCACCGTGGCTTCCTTTGAATGGTGTACTTGTCCATGAGCTACTTGTAACATAGGTGGAAATAGAGCTGCTGGTAGACAGTACTTCAATTCTCTTGACTTCCAAAGTCCATGTTCATCTTCTTCTGCCCCCAATCGTCTCCATTTCTCCTTTTCTCCTTGTGATGCTTGTTGTTGAATTTTGATCAGCTCCTGTTCACTAGGCATTTGCTTCACATCTTGAGCTACGAAGACTTGCTCAGGTTCTTTTGATTGTAAGGCAATTCTCTTGGCTTCTGCATCTGCAAATGCATTTCCTTTAGCTTCCATGGTTTGGCTCTTAGTATGTGCTTGTACCTTGATTATTCCAATTCTTTTAGGTAGTTCCAATGCTCTGAAGAGTTCCATAATCAAACTGGCATGTTTGATGGGTTTTCCGTTTGCACTTTTGAAGTCCCTACTTTTCCATATAACAGCGTAATCCTGGGACTAGATGTTAGCTGTCATGTTTTCAGCATGTATGCAGGCTTTGGTCATTGCTATGAGTTCTGCTTCTTGTGCTGACATACTTGGTAGCAATGCTCCAGAGTCTATGACTTCAGTTTCAGTTGTTACTGCATATCCTGTCCTTGGGGATCCATTATCATAATATCTTGATCCATCGACGAACAGGTTCATGTCTGGATTGTCCAATGGTGTATCTTGGACATTAGGGAGAGGTAAAGTCTCTAATTCCATGAAGGCTAGGCAATCACTTCATATTTGGTAAGTCTGGCTGCAGAAAGATGCTTGCTATTTTCTTGACTTAATATTTCTGTTACAGCGTGAGGTACTTGTATACACAGTGTAATCAGGCAATCCCAATGCTGGGGCTGTTATTATGGTTTGCTTTAGTTGTCTTACTGCTTCTTCAATGGTGTCCCTGTTTTCTGCTGACGCCTCCTTTTTTATTAATTCATATAGGGGTTGCATCAGTAATGAGGCTGAGGGTATCCATTCTCTGCAATAACCAATAAGGCCCAGGAAAGCTCTGATTTCTTTTAATGTTCTTGGGGTTTTTTCTTGAGTTATTGCTTTTGTTCTTTTATCAGTAAGGTGCCTTGTTCCTTGAGATATGCAGTGTCCTAAGAAGACAACTTTTTTCTGTACTAGCTGAAGCTTGTCTTTTGACACTCTGCAATCTTCTTCTGCCAAAAAGATGAGTAGTGATACTGTTTCCTTTTTGCACTTCTCTTCTGTCTGTGCAGCAATAAGCAGATCATCGACATATTGAACTAACTGGGTGTATGTAAAGTGTGGTCTCCATATCTGCAGGATTAATGCCATTGCCTCTGAGAAATCTGATGGACTAGTGGCTCCCCCTTGGGGTAATTGTGTCCAACCATATTGTTTACCTTCGTGAGTGAATATTAGAAACTTCTGGCTTTCCCATTCATCAGTAGATAATCTGATTTTCCCTCCTTTTGAATCTTGAGATTCAACACCTTTATTGATTAATGTTGGAAAAGGGTTGCTGCGTTGAGGGTAATACATCTTCTGATGGTTACTTGTCGCACTTTGGCAGTGCTACTTCATACATGGTCAGCCTTGCCACTGACAGGTGTTTGGTTCTTGCTTGTTGAAGCTTCTCTGTACCTGCATGTGGACCCTGGATGATAAGTTCATGATTCAGCACTATGCCTGTGCTCTTGTCCTCTTCTAGGACTTCTGATTCATCACTGTCTCTGTGCTCTTATACTCTTCTAGGACTGTTGCTGCTATTACTGCTCTGATGCCGGTAGGTACTCTTTGATTACGGTAGGTACTCTTTGATTACCGCTGTCAAGTTTGCTTAAGTTGTAGGCCACTGGTCTTCACCTCAGTCCATGATTTTGCATAAGGACTTCTATGTATGGCCTCCTTCTTTAATAGTCAGGTAGTTCTAGGGCTTGAGATGAGGCAACTGCTGTTTCCAACTGTTCAATAGCCTAATTCATCTGTTGCTGTATGTAGGATGCGGACCCTCCTCCCTTTCAGTGTTGTCATACAATGCTTGCATGTAGACTGGTGCTAGAGGTATCCGTGTTCTGTAGTGTCCTACTAGGCCCAGGAATGATCATCTGACTTGCTTGACACTAGTTGGCATCTTAGCTTGCAGTCTGAATCTTTTCCTTTTCACTTTTGTTAGATGTCTGGTACCTTGAGTGTCCTAGGAAGATTAACTCTTGCTTGACTAGCTGCAATTTCTCCTTCTGAGGCTCTGCAGTCTTGGTCTTTCAGAAACTTCACTAAGGACACTGCCCCTTCTTAGTGCTTTTTTTTAGTAGTGGTGGTGGCAATCAGCAGTTCATTCACATCCTGTATTTAGCTGTGTGTTTTGTGGATAAATCACTTGGTGATATAGCCCCTCCACAAAGCTATCCTGGTCCAGTAGTATTGCTTCCTTTCTTCTACAACTGGTACTGCTGGAATGAGTCAATACTGAACTTCTGTTTTAACTTGCTTCTAAATGGCTTTTTGTTCTTTCCTTTGATAAGTTGCTGGAAAGTTAAACTTCTGCTGGTGTGTACTGTATTCTCCTTGGATAAGCTTTAGTACATTGTGCTTCAGCAAAGTCACTGGACATGTACTCCGAGGTCAAGAATTGGGCTGGTATTGGTGACTGCATTTCTCTCATCTCCTGTCCCTTTAAGAATTTCTGATATCACCAGTTCTTGTGGAATCTCCCTCTGCTGTCTTCTGCGTGTGCCGGCTCCAGCATTCATTAGGCACAAACGTATTTCTCCAGTGGGCAAGGTGACTGTAATCATACCTTCTGCTGTTTCTTCTGGAGACATTATGTTCACTGGGGAGTACCTGAAGAAGCTTGTACTTCATATTGGCAGAAGAAGCATCATTCATTTGTTTTCTGGAACTTTTTCTGTCTTGTTCCTTATTATTTGCTTTAAACCCCAGAGCTTCTGTTGCTTTAAATCATGGCATTATCTCTGTAATCTTGCCAGGTAGTACTGACCACTTGTCAGATGTCTTTCTTTGTCCTTCTTAAAGCAGACTTCCTTTAGTCTCCAAACTTTCATGCAACCTTCATATTGTTTCTCAACTTTTCTTTTTTCCAATCACCTCTCTTTATGATTCATTCATTATTCTTCATACTTTGTCCTTTCTTCACTTGCATATTCTTTCTCACTGCTGCTGGCATGTCATTTTCTTAGTCCAAGTCCACCCAGGCTGGTGTTTAACATAATGATGTTTATGCTGGGAGTTGTTGTTCCTCTTTCTCTTACTTTTCCTGTGAGATATAGTCTTGTATAGCAGCTTGCATTTCAGGTTACATCTTTGCTTTCTTGCAGGGGTAGGGCTTAACCTCCCAATCCAGTCGGTGCAATGGCTTGATCTGTAAGTAAACGTAGAGGAATCTGGTTGTGCATAAAAACAGCTCTTGAAACCCTTGGGTCTCCTGTAGGTAAAGTCACTTTTATCGAACTGCCAGTGGTGACTGAGTACACTGTTGCCGACACAGGAGTTGCACACTTTCATATTCTATCATCTTGTGTGTCGTATAGTGACTTTATCATAGTAAGTTCTGATGGACTCAGTCTTTTCCTGTTTCAAGTCTGGGGCTGCTGGTGCCCTGAGTGTCTGTGCATGACACCATCTCTTAAGTCTTGTCATGTACATCTTTCCACTTTCAAACGTTGTTCTATTTTTCTCTGTCGGAACATCCGTTATGGCTGGGCAATCATCTACTGCATCTGCTTTTAACATGGTGCTTACTGTTTGGGCAGTTGCTGGTCCTAGTATAGCCTCACACAACTGGTGGTAGTCGACCCATGCCGGTGTCCATATGGTTTGAATTCTTTCCATATAGGCATAAACTGCTGTTGGGTTTTTTTTTCTTTCTAGGATCTGGGGACTCTGCAACTATATTTGCGAGGTCATTGCCATACCATGGTTTGTGGTGTTGGCTCTGTACGATGTATGGTTCGTTCGTCCTGGCTGCATTATCTGGGTTGCGTATTCTCTGTACTTGTGCTGGATACAGAGAAACAGGCAATGATGACCGTCTTTCAGTATTTCTAGTCGCATAGATATCTTGGCATGGTGGTTCATGGTGTGAAATCCAGTTTCCACAATTTGGGCAATGTTCATATCCTTCTGGAACGCAAAACTGACATACCGGACACAATCTTTCTGGAAAATATGTCAGTTTATTCTGTACATTATGCACCTGGGCATGAAAAGCTGTAGAGGCTGTGTCTTGACCCCTTGCTTCTCCTCTTCACCTGATTTGCACTCTTTCGCCTATAGTTCCTGATTGTGGACAATTGTTTACTGGACTCAGCTTGATTCCAGGTGTCTACCACTCGTTTAAACATGAGGGAAGCATTAGGTGGCTAGTTTCTTTGGTTGGTCTTGTTGGGGTTTCTTGTGATAAAGTATCAGGACACTGGGGCATACTCTGTACACATAGCTCAGGTAAATCATTCGGATTTTCAACCACAGATCCTTCTAAGATAGGGCTGATTATTCGTCACTCTTTTCCTTGCTCGTCTCTTTTTAATTTCACTGTTAGTGAGCTTGTAGGTAATTTCATTCTGTTCATACTATGGGTACCTTGGTGTGCATGCATGTCTGGGTATAGGGGTGGGGTATAGTGTGCAGGTGCTGTTGCTGCAATTACAGGCAGTGAGTTTAACGCTGGTTGTGGTGCTATTGAGTACTCTGGTACAATGGGGAAATCATTTTCCTCATCTCTTCTTCTATTCTCTGCTCCTAATTCTTTTGCTACAGTGATCCAGATGGATGCTTGATCTCTACTATTATGCTTAATTATCCAAGGTCAAGTGTCCCCTCTGACGGGAAGCCTGCTCTTTTGAAATTCCTTTCAGAGATTTATTACCCTCCCTGTTATTAACAATATCCACGGGTTTGTCGGGCCCTGACATCTTTACAGACCGCGCTCCCATGCCTGGGTGAACGTGCGCGGAACCCCTCCTGATGTGGTATTTTAATAACTCCTTTTGAGGGACTTAAAATTTCCTTTTAAAGAATCTCTACCTAAAGAGCTTCTTCAATCCGTCTGTGGACAAATGACTGGGGTTGTCCCATTTCTCTACTTTTGTTACAGGAGGCAAATTTTTCTAGGTCAAGTGTCCCCTCTGACGGGAAGCCTGCTCTTTTGAAATTCCTTTCAGAGATTTATTACCCTCCCTGTTATTAACAATATCCACGGGTTTGAACCCATCCTGATGTGGTATTTTAATAACTCCTTTTGAGGGACTTAAAATCTCCTTTTAAAGAATCTCTACCTAAAGAGCTTCTTCAATCCGTCTGTGGACAAATGACTGGGGTTGTCTCTAGGTCAAGTGTCCCCTTTGACGGGAAGCCTGCTCTTTTGAAAATTATCCTAAAGAGCTTCTTCAATCCGTCTGTGGACAAATGACTGGGGTTGTAGTGTTGCCCCTTCCTCCCTGCTTTTGTGGAAGATCTGTTAGTACTGCTCCCCAAGTGAGACCTGCATAATAGATTATTTCTTCTGGATCACTGAGATGCGTCCCTAATATTATTGTTAAGTTACTCCAAGGGTCTACCCCCCTGCCTATATGGCTTGTAAAGTAACAGCTAACACCGGGGACTGCTTGGATGTGAGAAATACCTATCAGTGTGTGTAGGAGAATCTAGTTTCATTTATTCAGCAGACAACCCGACTCCCCCCCACCTTTTCAAAAGCATATTGACAGAGTACATATAACAGTGCAAGGATACAAAAACAAAGATGACAGTAAATCCTATATCTGTTATCTGCGTGCACGGCAGCTGTTTGAGGCTGCACGGGCACTTGGGTCTTAGACCTGGGATTATGTGGTTCCTAGGCCAATAGGTTATGATGTTAAATCAATCATTCTTAATGTAATGTTCCAACAATTCTCTTTTTAAAATGACAACCTTTTGTACAATAAAATTCATCATCATTTTCCACATAACCAAATGAGACTTCAGTGCTTGTAATTGCCAGCAATCTTGGTGCTACAGACCCTTTGTATTTTCTTAACACAACAACACAGGTACAAGATTTGCATATACCTCTTTGGTTATTTATCAATTCAAACTGGTTATCAGCATTAGAACATATCTTGGCCATGCGCCACCTTTATAAAACGGCTCTATTTTCTTAATAAACATGCATTAATACTTGCACAAATTAAAAGTTTTCTGCATACTTGATTAATTCCCCCTGTGCACTTGTGACAATTTATCTGGAATTATTTACCCACAATTCAACAATATAACATAATTCAACAATATAACATAATTCAACAATATAACATACATGTATGGTACCTTAAAAAAATTTCTTCTGACTGACGCTGGGCTCTTTAAAATATTCTCTGACCTTCCCGACTGGACTTCCACTTGATTTACACAAGAAGCGCTGATTTCAAGTGAGCAGGTAGAAATCTACACAATAAATCTCACTTACCGGTTTTTTTTTTTTTTTGTTATCAGCGGTTCCTGAAAGATCAGAGGATTTATTGCCAGTGGAGGAGATGCTGGAATATCCCGGACGAGATCCCAAAATGATAGGGTATGTTAACCTATTCAGGTCTGATTATGAACTCTCTTCAGTCATCAGTCAGAATGCTGTTCCCCTTAGCAACCGGTTGGAGATCAGTGAATGAATAGATGACACAGGATCATTGTGTAACCTAAGCAGTTCATAGTTGATCTGTCTTAGGGGCCATCATGGCTTTATTTTATAGCAAAAGAACAAAGGATTCATGTGTGCCAATACATTTAGCCAATCAAAATACACCATGTATGTCTTGAAAACTGAAACACGTCATTTGTCAAATAAGATTACAATTTGCAATTAAAATATATTTATTGCTTTGCGATTATCAGCTTTCCCGGAACATCCTTTCTGGAGGTCAGGACAGGTCAAAATCCTCCCCGATGTTCAGAACTTTTGGCGATATGCTTGACTGGCCTTGGATACATCTGGCGTTATAACAATGAGTAATTCATGCTTTGAAATACAATGTTGCTTTTAACATATCTGTGAAGCTTTTAAGGAAACACGAACCTAAAGAAGTGAGGAGCAGTAAATATCTTAGTTAATGTGAAAAAGCTTGAATCAATATATATTTGCCATTTAAAAGGAAGCTCCTACACCATCAAGGGCCATCCTGCGTGACACTGCAGTGCCACTCCTAGATGGGCCAGGTGTTTGTGTCGGCCACTAGGGTCGCTTATCTTACTCACACAGCTACCCCATTGCGCCTCTTTTTTTCTTTGCGTCATGTGCTGTTTGGGGAGTGTTTTTTGGAAGGGCCATCCTGCGTGACACTGCAGTGCCACTCCTAGATGGGCCAGGTGTTTGTGTCGGCCACTAGGGTCGCTTATCTTACTCACACAGCTACCTCATTGCGCCTCTTTTTTTCTTTGCATCATGTGCTGTTTGGGGAGTGTTTTTTGGAAGGGCCATCCTGCGTGACACTGCAGTGCCACTCCTAGATGGGCCAGGTGTTTGTGTCGGCCGCTAGGGTCGCTTAGCTTACTCACACAGCTACCTCATTGCGCCTCTTTTTTTCTTTGCGTCATGTGCTGTTTGGGGAGTGTTTTTTGGAAGGGCCATCCTGCGTGACACTGCAGTGCCACTCCTAGATGGGCCAGGTGTTTGTGTCGGCCACTAGGGTCGCTTAGCTTAGTCATCCAGCGACCTCGGTGCAAATTTTAGGACTAAAAATAATATTGTGAGGTGTGAGGCGTTCAGAATAGACTGAAAATGAGTGGAAATTATGGTTTTTGAGGTTAATAATACTTTGGGATCAAAATGACCCCCAAATTCTATGATTTAAGCAGTTTTTTAGTGTTTTTTGAAAAAAACACCCGAATCCAAAACACACCCGAATCCGACAAAAAAAATTCGGTGAGGTTTTGCCAAAACGCGGTCGAACCCAAAACACGGCCGCGGAACCGAACCCAAAACCAAAACACAAAACCCGAAAAATTTCAAGTGCACATCTCTAATAGAGGGGTCAGTAATGCAGTGATGGTTATAGAAAGGTCAGTGATGTAGTGTAGGGTATAGAGGGGTCAGTTATGTAATGTGGGGTAAAGAGGGGTCAGTAAAGATACTAAGCTGAAGTACTTAGAACACTTCTTGAATTAAGACACAACCTGCAAGAAAAAGTATGCAATATGGGTGAAAAGGCAAATGTCAGAGGTCTGATACAAGTGACCAGCTCCACACCTTGCACCACATAGCGTTATGTTAAACTGGGATATGTTCTTTTTTGGTGTGTGTGTGTGTGTGTGTGTGTGTGTGTATGTGTGTGTGTGTGTGGGGGGGGGGGGGGTGCCAAAGGAAATTTTTGCCATTGGCTCCTTTGGTCTAGAACCAGCCCTGATCACAAAATATTTTTGTCTGAGCAGACTGGACACTGATCAGCGTTGGCTCATTCTCAGCCCCCCGCCCAGCCTCTGCTGCCAACAGACTGCTATTAGCTAGTTAACCTTCTGCCTTCCCTATCTATGACACAGACTGCTGCTAATGCTACCAGAATGTTCCCAGTGGCTTCACACCAACAGTGAATCCCAGCCGATGATGTAGGGCAGCGTGTGGGGGAGGGGGTCAGTTGCTGTGGCTCCAACATGGTAACCGCCAATGGACTGCAATGCTTTATCGAAAGGGGGGGCGCCAGTCCCTTACTTTGCCAGGGGCGCTTGGACCCCTAGCTACACCTCTGTTGACCCTAACCGATACCCCTAAACTAACCATAATTCCTGCAGTAAAAATCCATGTTTCTATGTATATAGGGGGTCATTCCGAGTTGATCGCTTGCTGCCGTTGTTCGCTGCGTAGCAATCAGTTGAAAAAAAATGGCTAATCTGTGCATGCGCATGCTCCGTAATGTGCATGCGCATCGTACGGGTACAAAGTCCATTGTGGTTTTGCACTAGTTCTAGCGATTATTCCAATCACAGAACAGGCCACAAGGAGATTGACAGAAAGAGGGCGTTTCTGGGTGTCAACTGACCGTTTTCAGGGAGTGCTTGGAAAAATGCAGGCGTGGCAGAAGAAATGCAGACGTGGCTGGGCATTCGCTGGATGGGTGTGTGACATCAAAAGCCGTCCCTCGGCTGTTAGAATCAACGCACACGAAGTGTAACTACAGTGCTGGTCTTATTTTGAAACGATTTTGCAGGCGCTCTGCTACTCAAGTATTCGCACTTCTCCAAAGTGAATATACACTCTCCAGTGGGCAGCGACAATGCGTTTGCATGGCTGCTAAAAACTGCTAGCGAGCAATCAACTCAGAATGACCCCCATAGTGTATTGCAAGAAAATATCTGTAAATCCAATGGTACCGTAAGTGCGGTATATACTCGCACTTCTTTGCGGGGTGAGAACATCTCCCCTAAGTGAAGTCAGCCCTATGAATAGAGTTTGTGTGATCACTGTGCAGCAGTCACAGAAAGGGTTCATCTCTGCAGTTTGTCACTCAAATTACATTGCTGCATTTTTTCTAGAAGTGGATCTGAGAGCTGTTACCCGCAGACCAGCTACAATAATTATCCTGGGTACTCACTAGACCAGTGGTTCTCAAACTGCACCCTGGGGTGCCTCAGGACACTTGCAGGGGTGCCTTGGATTGGTGGTCCAGGACCAATTCAAAATATTTATAGTTAGTGTTATAGGCAAAACCAGTGCTGTTGGCTGGCAATCATAACATATGTGCACAAGCAGAAGCAAATCCTGTCCCCTACCAAAGGGCCAGTGCTAGGGTGTTTGGCGCCTCCCTGCAAACTATTAATTTGGGCCCTCTCTCCAATACTTAATAAAGGGACAGTGCGCTCCTTAAAAAAAGAAGGTGTGGTATCACAAGGAAGGGGCATGGCCACACAATAGCACCCCAAATCAAAATACGCCACACAGTAGCACTATCTTATTGTCATTACACCGCATGTAATAATAATAATAATAATAATAATAATACCCACAGTCGCAGTGCCCTTTATACACATAACCACCATATCAGTGCAGTTTACACACATAATGCCAACAGTAGCAGTGCCCCTTCTACACATGCCCACGGTGGCAATCCTTTACATGGCAAATATCAACCTGGTTTTGCCATGTAAAGGATTGCCACTTTAAAAACAAACAATCAAACAAAAAAAAAATAAACAACAGGAAAAAACACAAAATCTCTTACTTTCTGATTCTCACACCCTATTACATTCCTCCCTATATATTTAAATGTTTCTATTACTGTATGTTCCCTCTTCCCTTCTCCAAACTATACACATCAACATTTTTAGTATTTCCAGGTAAGTTTTGTGATGTAGGCCATGCACAATTTTAGTTGCCCTAATGTATTTACAGCCTTCTGGAGATATGGCTTCTGGAACTGAACACAGGATTCTAAATGTGGCTGTACCAAGGACCTATACAGTGGCATTACAGGTTGAGTATCCCTTATCCAAAATGCTTGGGACCAGAGGAATTTTGGATATCGGATTTTTCTGTATTTTGGAATAATTGCATACCATAACGAGATATTATGGTGATGGGACCTAAATCTAAGCACAGAAGGCATTTATGTTTCATATACACCTTATACACACAGCCTGAAGGTCATTTTAGCCAATATTTTTTATAACTTTGTGCATTAAACAAAGTGTGTGTACATTCACAGAATTCATTTATGTTTCATATACACCTTATACACACAGTCTGAAGTTCATTTAATACAATATTTTTAATAACTTTGAGTATTAAACAAAGTTTGTGTACACTGAGCCATCAAAACACAAAGGTTTCACTATCTCAGTCTCACTAAAAAAAGTCCGTATTTCGGAATATTCCGTATTTCGGAATATTTGGATATGGGATACTCAACCTGTATTACTTTTTTCTGCTACTGGTTCTTTAACCTATGCAATCAAGCATCTGACTTGCCTTTCCTATTGCTTTGTTACATTGCTCACCTGAAATAGTAATACTTAGATAGCTTTCCTCTTGCCATTATAATGCCCTTAATATTATAGTTAGCCTTTGCATTTTTGAGACGTGTATGATTTTGCATTTTTTGGCATTAAATGTTGCCATGTTCTTGACCATTCCTCTAGTCCAGGGGCGGAACTGCCAGAGACAACGGAGTCAGTTGCCGCCGGGCTCCAGCCCTAAAGGGGCTTCCTCCATTGCCCCCCGGCTGTTACGTGCCCTTCCTACTAAATAGACAAAGGCGCTACCAGCAGGGTCTCGCAGTTTGTACATTCCATGCCGTAACACCCTTCTTTCCACCTTCACAATGAAGCTATTGGTACTTTGCAAAAAAAAAATTATTAGCATTGCAACTCAGCAGATCTATGCAGTGTGCAGCCACACACTCCATATATCTGCTCAGCCACAAAGCTGATTATTTCTTCACAAAGTACAAGGTGAGCTCCAAATAGAATTCTCTAGCTTAGATTATACCTTTCTATGCAAGGGTAAATAGCTCAATTGTTTGACTGCAATGCCACAGGAAATGGTTTGGATCCAAGACAGTGTGACTGAATAATAAAGAAACCTTAAGATGAGTTCATGAATGTTGTATAAGTATTAGTGAGAGAAGGGGTCAGGAGCATGCTAGGCTGCAAAAAATAAGGTAGGCTGCAAGTGAAAGTAATGATCTCCTATATATTTTCCCAGATCTGTCACTCTGTGTGGCTAACTCTGGGGGAAGTCACAGCAATGGGCGGAGACGGCATCGGCAGGACGATACACCAGTGCCAGCAGCAGACCGTAACAAAGTGACAGATCAGGGAGAATATATAGGAGGTAGGGAGGTGGCCATGGTACATGGCTGGCCAAGGGACACTAGCTCATGTACCCCTTTACCACTGAGGCTGGCCACCAAGGATGGACCTGTCACCAGTGCACATGCAATAACCTCTTCTGCTGCCCTCTTTGCAACTCAGATTGCCCAGTGCTCCCCTTCGCTAACAGTCCACAAAGTTTCCCCATCTCACGATCTGCCTCCTCACCCCCACTTTCATCTCTACAGCACACGCGCATATCATACAAGATCCCATCATGTGTACGTAGGTCTGAAATGCAAGAGGGAGGTTGGGGGGAGATTGGCATGCGCCAGCAACACCACACAGCTCACTGTGACCACAGTGGAGAGGCGCTGCAACAGGACAATACACCAACCTCGGAGCAAGGAACTGCGTCGGTCAGGAGGAGAACTATTTCAATAGCATAAAAAGGTTAATGCGTCCCACCCTATGGACACCAGACTCATCAAGTCACTGTTGCCAGAGTCTCATACAATGACTCTGAACCTCTAAGCACACTATTTGACTGTCCACACCCTGCTGTGCCTATTACCCATCTCCTCCACCACCCTCAACACTAACCCACACATCATTCACCCACAAAGATACAATAAAGGTAGTTTGGATAAATTAGCTAAATGAAATGGATTTAACCAATTTATCTAAATGACCATTTTTGGATGTTTTCCAGTGTTTGTGAGCAAATGGTCAATTGTCATTTGCTGCCACATATTAGCATAATTTTGTTTCAACTAGAAAAAAAAAATTGGACAGATAATCTAAGTGTGGATCCAGTTTAAAGGTCCGTATTCACGGCCCGATTTTGGGGAGAGATGTGTGCTGAGCGAACTGCTCAGCACACATCTCTGCCCCCGCTCAGCACAGCGTGATGTGTGCTGAGCGTACGGGGGGTGGGGGGGGGCGCTCATTTCACCCCCTGTGTAGGGCATTCTGTGTGTATCCAGTTTAACAGGTGTGAGCATCATACAACTACTGACTTGCGAGTAACTATACAGCAGCTCCATACCTTGTGACTTGAAGAAACACCAGTTAACCCCGGGAATGCTGCAGTCAAAGCAACAATTCCTCTTCTTACATTCCGCTGCACTTATTGTGGGGTAGCCGCAATCCCTTCTGCTGTACGGTTCCACATTACATTGTTTCTTGTCACTTCCTGTTGATGCAGTAAGGAAACATCCAGGAATTACAGCAGCTTAGTTTTTTTTTTTTTTTAACTGGGGCAATTTAGCTAGATCACAGGGCAATTTAGCTCCTTTGGTCCTTTTTTAGGACCAGTTAATCAGACAGTTGAGCAAACTGAAAAACAGCTAACAGGAAATTTCCACTTAAATGGTATTTTCTAATCTTATCTGACCATGACTAAGAATAAAGGATACACAAGATAAACTCTTAGAGCCATGGACCTTATCCATGTTTAAGCTCCATCAAATCTGTAATCAATAGCACTACATGCTCCCACTTTACCACTGTACTATATACTCTACCTGTGTTTTTAAGGTAAAAACACCATTTAACCCCAGTGACACTTGAATTAAAGCAGCAGCCTCTGGAATAGCATTCCTTAGCATTAATCCCAGGAAATCTGCAATCTTCACGCTCTTTGATAGCCATGCTACATTGCTGTTTACTTGGATGGAGCAGAGAGCACAACATCAGGACATAGGAAATATTACAATGCATGATAAGAAAGGTGTGAGCTCTACAGCAAGGCCTCTAACCCTTTGCCAGTGCCAAATACATAGGGCTTAACTCAGATCTGATCACAGCAGCAAATTTATTAGCTAAAACCATGTACACTGCAGGGGGGGGGGGGGGGTGTATAATATGTGCAGAGAGAGTTAGATTTTGGTGCGGTGTGTTCAAACTGAAATCTAAATTGCAGTGTAAAAACAAAACAGCCAGTATTTACTCTGCACACAAACAATATAACCCACCTAAATCTCTCTGCAAATGTTATATCTGCCCCCCCCCAACCCTGCAGTGCACATGGTTTTGCCCACTAGCTAACAAATTTGCTGCATCTGGGAATCACAGCAGCTTAATATTTCTTTTTACAGAAGGTTCAGCAAATTAAATTATTTAGTGAAATACTGTAATCATAACAGTTACAGGGATATTGTAGGTAGATTTATTGTCAGTGGATAAATGTAAAAATTAAACCCTTAGGCATAGTTCCAAAATGCTGTCATTGCAATCCAGATTTTAAGGATATCATGCTTGAGCACAGGTGACTTAATTAGAACTTCGGTCAATGTGAATTAACCATTGGACTCAACCATGGTTATGCTTAAAACCCAGGGGTCTATTTAAGATCGATCTTAATCGATATTGGGCTTCCAGGTTGAAAAAAAACCACACATTTACTAACATTTTAAAATTTATATAAAAAATCATCTGTTCGTAAATGCAGTGCACATGGTTTTGCCCAACTGCTAACAAAAATCCTGCTGCGATCAACTCAGAATTACCCCCCATGGCCCTCATTCCGAGTTGTTCGCTCGCAAGCTGCTTTTAGCAACATTGCACACGCTAAGCTGCCGCCTACTGGGAGTGAATCTTAGCATCTTAAAATTGCGAACGAAAGATTTGCAATATTGCGATAAGACATCTCTGTGCAGTTTCTGAGTAGCTCGAGACTTACTCTGCCAGTGCGATCAGTTCAGTGCTTGTCGTTCCTGGTTTGACGTCACAAACACACCCAGCGTTCGCCCAGACACTCCTCCGTTTCTCCAGCCACTCCCGCGTTTTTCCCAGAAACGGTAGCATTTTTCCCACACGCCCCTAAAACGGCCTGTTTCCGCCCAGAAACACCCACTTCCTGTCAATCACATTACGATCACCAGAACGATGAAAAAAACGTGAGTAATATTCCTAACTGCATAGCAAATTTACTTGGCGCAGTCGCAGTGTGAACATTGCGCATGCGCACTAAGCGGAAAATCGCTGCGATGCGAAGAAAATTACAGAGCGAACAACTCGGAATGACCACCTATGTGCACTGCAGGGAAGGCAGATTTAACATGTGCAGAGAGAGTTAGATTTGGGTGTGGTGTGTTCAATCTGCAATCTAATTTGCAGTGTAAAAATAAAGCAGTCAGTATTTACCCTGCACAGAAACAAAATAACTCACCCAAATCTAACTCTTTCTGCACATGTTATATCTGCCTCCCCTGCAGTACACATGGTTTTGCCCAACTGCTAACAAAATTCCTGCTGCGATCAACTTGGAATTACCCCCATCGATTGATGTTTTCACACTGCTCGTGTATATAAGACATAGGGCCTAATTCAGTTTGGATCGTAATACGCGTTCCAACCGCAAAAACTATGAAGAGGATGGGGGCATATACGCATGGTCCATCCTGTGCGTGTGCCTACATTTTCTCCGGGTGCCCCGCAGAAAATACGAATGCCTCTGCCTGTCAATCAGTAGAGGGCGTACCTTCGCAGGTATATCGCGATCATGAGCCATGTCTCCCATTTTTGTCATTATAGGTGCTCTGTGAGCTGCTGGCCATGCCCCAGCCCCTCTGTCTCCCGTGAATAGAGATTGAGGCTTATTCAGACCAGATCGCTTCAATTTATTTTCACCCAGCGGGCAATCTGGTTTGCACTGCACATGCGTATGCGCCACAATGCGTAAGTGCGACGGTCCGGAGATCACAAGAAGATTGACAAGAAGAGGGTGTTTGTGTGGGTGGCAACTGAATGTTTCTAGGGAGTGTCCGGAAAAACACTGGAGGGACCCGGCGTTTTGTGGGAGGATTTGTGACGTCACCTCAATGGCTGAGTAAGTGCTGAGCTGTGCAGCTCTTGTGCACATGTGATCACACACCTGCACAGCAAATTTTCCCTTCCGCTGTAGGCGACAACTACCTGATTACAGGGATGCAAAAAACACACCCTAGCGATCAGGTCTGAATTACCCACAATGTGCATATTTGCAGAGCAACAAGCTACAGGGAGCCTTCCACCCCCCCCCCCCCTTCCCCATGGGAAGGGGGGGGGGGGTTGTTTGGGTTAGCTGGACATTCCCCAAAAAAGTGACTGTCCTGCAAAAATTGGGATAGTTGGGAGGTATGTTCAAATACATTTATTGTTTTGCATGCAGGGTAAATACTGGCTTCTTTGACATTTAGCCACAAATGCTGCACAGCTGAATTACAGTATTACACTGCAATTAACAGTTATGCTAGGACATTCCCCCTCCCAAAT
The DNA here is from genome assembly GCF_028390025.1 of Pseudophryne corroboree. Lineage (NCBI taxonomy): Eukaryota > Metazoa > Chordata > Amphibia > Anura > Myobatrachidae > Pseudophryne > Pseudophryne corroboree. Next base: position 118,870 of record NW_026967856.1, on the reverse strand, counting down.
CTACCTCTCTCTGCATGTTACATCTGTCCCACAGTGGCGTGCGGTGAGGTCAGTGGCTAGTGAGGCACTACAGCCATAATGTCCGCCGAATCCTGCCGATGACCCTTAGCCAATGCCCGCTACTGCCTCTGAGCCGATACCCGCTGCCACCGCCAATGGCTTACAAACTCACCCACAATCAACTGACCCAGCCCTCCACCACTAATTTCTATCTCAGTCCGATGCCGCCAATGCCCGCTGCCTGCCTGCTCATTGTTCTCGTTATATATTATAAATTTTTAAAGAAAAAAAAAATGAGTGTTTGGGACTGGGAAGGGTGAGGGAGGAGGACATGAATGCAATTTTGTTGTCCAGGGCTTCCATTAACTTAAAGGAGAAGGGTCTGAATGGGTTAAAAAAAATGCGTGAGGTCCCCCCTCCTTAGTATAACCAGCCTCGGGCTCTTTGAGCCGGTCCTGGTTATTTAAATACTGGGGGAAAAATTGGACAGGGGTTCCCCGTATTTAGACAACCAGCACCGGGCTCTTAGACCGGTCCAGGTTCCAAAAATACGTGGGACAATAGATGTAGGGGTCCCCCATATTTTTAAAACCAGCACCGGGCTCCACTAGCCAGAGAGATAATGCCACAGCCGGGGGACACTTTTATGTAGGTCCCTGCGGCCCAGGCATTACCCCTCCAACTAGTCACCCCTGGCCGGGGTTCCCTGGAGGAGTGGGGACCCCTTAAATCAAGAGGTTCCTCCCCTCGAGGCACCCAAGGGCCAGGGGTGAAGCCCGAGGCTGTCCCCAGCACCCCTGGGTGGTGGGTGCCGGGCTGATAGCCATGTGTGTAAAAAAAGAATATTGTTTTTTCGTTGTGGAACTACAAGGCCCAGCAAGCCTCCCCCGCTTGCTGGTACTTGGAGAACCTCAAGTACCAGCAGGCGGGGAAATAACGGGCTTGCTGGTACCTGTAGTTCTACAACAACAAAAAATACCCAAATAAAAACACAAACACACACAGCGTGACAGTAAAATTATTGAGACAGGCTGTAGCATGTGGGTGCATGTAACCCTATAAAAGTGATGGATTGGGTGACTATTACAATACCCACTGTTGCTGTCTGAAAAATGATGGATTTATAGATTGCTCTGCCGAGACATGTTTTTTTCTAAAATGCACCACAGGTATGGATGGATAGTATACTTGACGACACAGAGGTAGGTAGAGCAGTGGCCTACTGTACCGTACTGCTATATATTATATTATTTATTATTATTATTATCCTTTATTTATATGGCGCCACAAGGGTTCCGCAGTGCCCAATTACAGAGTACATAAACAAATAATCAAACAGGAAAACAGCAACTTACAGTTGACGACAATATAGGACAAGTACAGGGTAAATAAACATAGCTACATCAGCAGATGACACTGGAATAAGTATCAGGTGGCAGAAGACTGCTGGATTTGGTGCAGCTGAAGATTATTAAAGTAAGAAAAGAGTAAGCACATGAGGGAAGAGGGCCCTGCTCGTGAGAGCTTACATTCTAAAAGGGAGGGGTAGACAGACAGGGGTGAGACAGATGGGGTACATAGAGAGCATGGAACAGAGGTTTAGGATGAGATTTGGCTGGGTTTGGTGAAGAAGTGGGTCTTGAGAGCCCGTTTGAAGTTTTGTAGAGAGGTGGAGAGTCTGAGGGGGAGAGGTAGGGAATTCCAGAGAAGTGGTGCAGCACGTGAAAAATCTTGGAGGTAGGAGTGGGAGGAAGTAATCCGTAGGCAGGAGAGTCGGTGTGCATTAGCAGAGCGAAGAGGATGGGTGGGAGTGTAAAGCGAGATAAGATCAGAGATGTAGATGGGAGAGGAGTGGGTGAGGGCTTTGTAAGCAAGTGTGAGAAGCTTGAAATGGATTCTGAAAGGGAAGGGGAGCCAGTGAAGGACTAGTAAGAGAGGAGAGGTGGACGTAGTGCGTTTGGTGAGGAAAATGAGCCGGGCAGCAGCATTGAGGATAGATTGGAGTGGAGAGAGGTATTTGTCAGGAATGCCAGTCAGGAAGAGATTACAGCAGTCCAGTCTGGAGATGACCAGTGAGTGGATAAGAGTCTTAGTAGCATCCTGGGTCAGAAAGGGTCTGATCCTGGAAATATTTTTTAGATGAAAACGGCAGGTTTGTGAGAGGTGCTGAATGTGTGGTTTGAAGGAGAGGGAGGAGTCAAGGATTACTCCAAGACAGCGCGCTTGGGGGGTAGAGGAGATAGTAGTGCCATCAATAGATAATGAGATTGTAGGAGGTGAGATTATGCGGGAGGGAGGGAAGATGATCAGCTCGGTCTTAGACATGTTAAGTTTAAGAAAGCGCTGGGACATCCAGGAAGAGATAGCAGAGAGACAGTTGGAGATACGAGTGAGGAGAGTAGGGGAGAGGTCTGGAGAGGAAAGATAGATTTGAGTGTCATCAGCATAGAGATGATATTGGAAACCAAAAGAACTAATGAGCTTACCTAGTGAGGACGTATAGAGAGAGAAGAGAAGAGAAGAGGACCAAGGACAGAACCTTGGGGTACCCCTACAGTTAGTGGAAGTGAGGGGGAGGTGGAGTCATGAGAGGAGACAGAGAATGAACGGTCAGAAAGGTAGGACGACAACCAAGAGAGGGCAGTGTTACGCAGACCAATGGAGTGAAGGATTTGCAGTAGGAGAGGATGGTCCACAGTGTCAAAAGCAGCAGAGAGATCAAGTAGAATAAGTATTAGCAGCATGGAGGTCATTGCATACTTTTGTAAGGGCAGTTTCAGTGGAGTGGAGAGGACGGAAGCCAGACTGGAATGGGTCAAGCAGTGAGTGTGAGGAAAGAAAGGAAGTAAGGCGGTTGTAGACAATACGCTCAAGGAGTTTGGAGGCAAAAGGGAGGAGAGAGATGGGTCGGTAGTTGGAGAGAGTGTTTGGATCAAGGGTAGGTTTTTTAAGAATAGGAGAGATGAGAGCGTGCTTGAAGGCAGAGGGGACAGTGCCTGGTGAGAGGGAGAGATTGAGAAGGTGGGAAAGATGGGAACAAGCAGAAGAAGAGAGGTGGCAAAGGAGGCGGGAGGGGATAGGGTCAAGTGGGGAGGTGGGGAGGGGACAGGAACGAATGAGGGCCATGACTTCCTCTCCAGATGCATGGGAGAAAGATGACAGAGTTGGTGCGAGGGATGGGGAGGGTTGGTAAGGGATGGGAGAAGGCTGGTTACTGATAGTCTGGTGTGATGTGATGTCCTGACGTATGGAGTCAATTTTGGATGTGAAGTAAGTGGCAAAGTCAAGAGCAGAGAGTGAGGAAGGGAGACGAGGTGGAGGTGGGCAGAGGAGTGAGTTGAGAGTGGCAAAGAGGCGCCGGGGGTTGGAAGACTGGGAGGAGATGAGGTTCTTGAAGTATGACTGTTTAGCAAGAGAAAGGGCAGCACTGAAGGATGAGAGCATAAGTTTGAAATGGAGGAAGTCTGCCTTAGAGCGTGATTTCCTCCAGTGTCGCTCAGCAGTACATGAGCATTTTTGCAGATATCTGGTGCATTTGGTGTGCCAGGGTTGAGGTGTTAATTTGCAAGGGTGAATAGTGGTTGGTGGAGCAACAGAGTCAAGAGCAGAAGTAAGGGAAGCATTGTATGTGGAAGTGGCTTGTTCAGGGCATGAGAGAGAGAGAATAGGAGAGAGAAGTGAGTCAAACAGGGAGGAAAGGAATGTGGTGTCAATAGCTTCAATGTTACGCTTAGTGATGGTAGCCTTAGGAGGTAGAGATGGGGAAGTCGAGAGAGATAGGTTGAAGGAGAGCAGGTGGTGGTCAGAGAGGGGAAATGGGGAGTTGGAAAAATCAGAAATATCACAGCGGTGAGTGAAGACCAGATCCAGTGAGCTCCCATTCACATGGGAGGGTGAGGAGGTCCACTGGGAGAGACCAAGTGAAGAGGTGAGGTTAAGGAGTTTAGAGGCAGGGGATTGTGTGGGGATGTCAATAGGGATGTTGAAATCGCCTAGGATAATGGTGGGAATGTCAGAAGAGAGGAAGTGAGGAAGCCAGGAAGCAAAGTTGTCGATGAATTTGGAAGCAGTGCCAGGGGGGCGGTAAATGACAGCTACTCTAAGATGGACTGGTTGGAAGAGGCATATGGCGTGGACCTCAAATGTAGAGAATATAAGGGATGGTTCTGGTGGTATGAGTTGGTAGGAGTAACTAGAAGGTAAAAGGACCCCAACACCACCCCCATGGCGACCCCCAGGTCGGGGTGTGTGTGTGTGAATGTAAGGCCCCCAGCAGAGAGAGCAGCAGCAGAAGTAGTGTCAGAGGGCATAATCCAAGTTTCAGTAATGGCTAGTAGGTGTAGGGAGTTGGAAATGAAAAGGTCATGAGTGGGGACCAGTTTGTTACAAACAGATCTGGCATTCCAGAGGGCACAGGATAGGGGGTATGAGTTTGTGGGAGAGATGTGAATTAGATTTTCAGGGTTGCTGTAGCGATGAGGTGGGATTAACTTTGAGGGCAGGGATGATGAGAGAGTAGTGATGGTACGGGTGCCTGAGCTAGGAGGGGAAACTGCAGGAGGTGGGCAGGGAGGGAGGTCAGTGTGATGTGGATGGGGGTGTGGGGAGGTGACAGGGAAGGGAGAGAGGGAGCAGGGCTGAGTTGTGGGGTAGCAGGACCATGGGGCAGAGGTGAATGAAAGTGGGGTAACAGGAAAGGTTAGATCAATAAATGCACAGCCAAATGGCTTTGCACAGCCTACACCATTGGACTTAAGTAGAAGACTATTACAAGTGAAACCAATAATTGAAATCTGTAACCACACCCCACCCCCTCAAATGCCAGGCAATAAATTACCTTAAAAACAACAACCAGGCATTCCACAAAGATTAAACTGGGTCTATATCATTCAAAACTTTAAAAAAGTACTTCAAAATCACATACTATGCAATAATGTTTCAATTTGCATAACCCAGCAGAATTAGCTTTGCATATATAGATATAGTGCAGCAGAATATATTGGTGGTTGTAGTCAATTGTAATTACCTGTAGGTGACAAGAAGAGAAGAAACGTCAATTCACAATCGATATCAGCTGAAGATAAATTAACGCTGATTGAACGCTGCTGTTATGTGTCAATTTTATCACGCTTTGATAAAAATGCACGCTTAGATCAATAAATGCACAGCCAAACGGCTTTGCACAGCCTACACCATTGGACTTAAGTAGAAGACTATTACAAGTGAAACCAATAATTGAAATCTGTAACCACACCCCACCCCCTCAAATGCCAGGCAATAAATTACCTTAAAAACAACAACCAGGCATTCCACAAAGATTAAACTGGGTCTATATCATTCAAAACTTTAAAAAAGTACTTAAAAATCACATACTATGCAATAATGTTTCAATTTGCATTACCCAGCAGCATTAGCTTTGCATATATATATATATAGTGCAGCAGAATATATTGGTGGTTGTAGTCAATTGTAATTACCTGTAGGTGACAAGAAGAGAAGAAACGTCAATTCACAATCGATACCAGCTGAAGATAAATTAACGCTGATTGAACGCTGCTGTTATGTGTCAATTTTATCACGCTTTGATAAAAATGCACGCTTGGATCAATAAATGCACAGCCAAACGGCTTTGCACAGCCTACACCATTGGACTTAAGTAGAAGACTATTACAAGTGAAACCAATAATTGAAATCTGTAACCACACCCCACCCCCTCAAATGCCAGGCAATAAATTACCTTAAAAACAACAACCAGGCATTCCACAAAGATTAAACTGGGTCTATATCATTCAAAACTTGAAAAAAGTACTTAAAAATCACATACTATGCAATATTGTTTCAATTTGCATTACCCAGCAGAATTAGCTTTGCATATATAGATATAGTGCAGCAGAATATATTGGTGGTTGTAGTCAATTGTAATTACTCAGCAGAATTAGCTTTTCATATATAGATATAGTGCAGCAGAATATATTGGTGGTTGTAGTCAATTGTAATTACCCAGCAGAATTAGCTTTGCAAATATAGATATAGTGCAGCAGAATATATTGGTGGTTGTAGTCAATTGTAATTACCCAGCAGAATTAGCTTTGCATATATATAGTGCAGCAGAATATATTGGTGGTTGTAGTAAATTGTAATTACCCAGCAGCAGCTCTACTGCACTCAACATCACCAGTGCTCACAATATATATAATGCTATATACTATGCCATAGTGGTGCTTACTATATAACACCTCCTACTGCGTTCCCCCTGGCAATGAGCATGACACCCAGAGAGTGAAACCCCTGGCAATGAGCATGACACCCAGCACGTGAAACTCTTGGCATTGAGCAGTTTTTGTAAAAGTAATTAGAAGCTTTACTGTAGGGCATAGTGTATCACAGATATTGTGGTGAGTGACATAATATGTTCCAAAGGGCATTAATGTGTGGGGCTTAACATGGTGGAAATTACTGTACTTTTTTCCCTGTGGTGGCCGAGGTCTGTTGGTGCAGGGTCAAGAACTGGGGTGTAAGGTAGTCTTTGCCTGCAAGGCTACGCCCATTTTATGGAGACCATACCCATTTTTGCGAGGTCACGCCCCCCCCCATCCCGTCCGGAGCGCTCACGCAAATATAGTTTTTTTTTTATATATATATATGGGGGAGGGGCACAATTTTTAATGCCAATGGTGGCGGGGGGCACGCATTTTTAAATCTCGCATTTGAAGCCAAATTGTTTAGAAACACCCCTGCAAGAAAATATCTGCAAATCCAATGTTACCATAAGTGTGGCATATACCTGCGCTTGCTGCTGCACAACCTCTATTCATATCGCTGAATTCAATTAGGGAGATGTTCTCACCCCGCGAGCAAGCGCAGGTATATGCCACACTTAAATGTATGGGTATGGTCTCCATAAAATGAGCGTAGCCTTGCAGGCAAAGACTACCTTACACCCCAGTTCTTGACCCTGCACCAACAGACCTCGGCCACCACAGGGAAAAAAGTACAGTAATTTCCACCATGTTAAGCCCCACACATTAATGCCCTTTGGAACATATTATGTCACTCACCACAATATCTGTGATACACTATGCCCTACAGTAAAGCTTCTAATTACTTTTACAAAAACTGCTCAATGCCAAGAGTTTCACGTGCTGGGTGTCATGCTCATTGCCAGGGGTTTCACTCTCTGGGTGTCATGCTCATTGCCAGGGGGAACGCAGTAGGGGGTGTTATATAGTAAGCACCACTATGGCATAGTATATAGCATTATATATATTGTGAGCACTGGTGATGTTGAGTGCAGTAGAGCTGCTGCTGGGTAATTACAATTTACTACAACCACCAATATATTCTGCTGCACTATATATATGCAAAGCTAATTCTGCTGGGTAATTACAATTGACTACAACCACCAATATATTCTGCTGCACTATATCTATATTTGCAAAGCTAATTCTGCTGGGTAATTACAATTGACTACAACCACCAATATATTCTGCTGCACTATATCTATATATGAAAAGCTAATTCTGCTGAGTAATTACAATTGACTACAACCACCAATATATTCTGCTGCACTATATCTATATATGCAAAGCTAATTCTGCTGGGTAATGCAAATTGAAACATTATTGCATAGTATGTGATTTTGAAGTACTTTTTTAAAGTTTTGAATGATATAGACCCAGTTTAATCTTTGTGGAATGCCTGGTTGTTGTTTTTAAGGTAATTTATTGCCTGGCATTTGAGGGGGTGGGGTGTGGTTACAGATTTCAATTATTGGTTTCACTTGTAATAGTCTTCTACTTAAGTCCAATGGTGTAGGCTGTGCAAAGCCGTTTGGCTGTGCATTTATTGATCCAAGCGTGCATTTTTATCAAAGCGTGATAAAATTGACACATAACAGCAGCGTTCAATCAGCGTTAATTTATCTTCAGCTGATATCGATTGTGAATTGACGTTTCTTCTCTTCTTGTCACCTACAGGTAATTACAATTGACTACAACCACCAATATATTCTGCTGCACTATATCTATATATGCAAAGCTAATTCTGCTGGGTAATGCAAATTGAAACATTATTGCATAGTATGTGATTTTTAAGTACTTTTTTAAAGTTTTGAATGATATAGACCCAGTTTAATCTTTGTGGAATGCCTGGTTGTTGTTTTTAAGGTAATTTATTGCCTGGCATTTGAGGGGGTGGGGTGTGGTTACAGATTTCAATTATTGGTTTCACTTGTAATAGTCTTCTACTTAAGTCCAATGGTGTAGGCTGTGCAAAGCCGTTTGGCTGTGCATTTATTGATCTAAGCGTGCATTTTTATCAAAGCGTGATAAAATTGACACATAACAGCAGCGTTCAATCAGCGTTAATTTATCTTCAGCTGATATCGATTGTGAATTGACGTTTCTTCTCTTCTTGTCACCTACAGGTAATTACAATTGACTACAACCACCAATATATTCTGCTGCACTATATCTATATATGCAAAGCTAATTCTGCTGGGTTATGCAAATTGAAACATTATTGCATAGTATGTGATTTTGAAGTACTTTTTTAAAGTTTTGAATGATATAGACCCAGTTTAATCTTTGTGGAATGCCTGGTTGTTGTTTTTAAGGTAATTTATTGCCTGGCATTTGAGGGGGTGGGGTGTGGTTACAGATTTCAATTATTGGTTTCACTTGTAATAGTCTTCTACTTAAGTCCAATGGTGTAGGCTGTGCAAAGCCATTTGGCTGTGCATTTATTGATCTAAGCGTGCATTTTTATCAAAGCGTGATAAAATTGACACATAACAGCAGTGTTCAATCAGCGTTCAATCGAAGTGAAAAAGAAGGAAAACAGAAGCACACCAATCTAACAAAACAAAGAAAACTGAAGAACTAATAACAAATGTGAGTCACTTACTCCTCAGATCACTCACCTCCTGATTGTTGCATCTGATTACATAGCACAGAACTACCTTACTTGGACATTTCATAAACCATCCATTTCACCTACAAATGCCTGTATCTGTATTATTGTGATTTTGTTTTTTAAGCACAGCTGCACCAATGCAATTTTACCTGCAAACACTTAAAACATCTAACATAATTACCATTGCTTCTTAAACCTCTCACAATCCTTTCATTTCTTACACTCCAAATACATTTCTGCACCCACTTTATCTACGCTTTTGACTCATTTCATACTAAATCTACACCCCTTGAGCCTACACTGCTTTTCTCACCTGCATTTCTGCAATTCTTCTCCTCTCCTACTTCCACTACTTCAACCTATTTACCTACTTAACACTATGTCAAGGTTTTCTTATACTCCCCACATCACTCAGTGTCTACCTAATAATGTATCTTTATCCTTCCCCACTAGTCTCCTCCACCTCCTCCTCTCTCCCCTCCTCTGTCTCCCCTCCATCCCTCTGTTTCCTTCCCCCACCTTTCCTGTTACCCCACTTTCATTCACCTCTGCCCCATGGTCCTGCTACCCCACAACTCAGCCCTGCTCCCTCTCTCCCTTCCCTGTCACCTCCCCACACCCCCATCCACATCACACTGACCTCCCTCCCTGCCCACCTCCTGCAGTTTCCCCTCCTAGCTCAGGCACCCGTACCATCACTACTCTCTCATCATCCCTGCCCTCAAAGTTAATCCCACCTCATCGCTACAGCAACCCTGAAAATCTAATTCACATCTCTCCCACAAACTCATACCCCCTATCCTGTGCCCTCTGGAATGCCAGATCTGTTTGTAACAAACTGGTCCCCACTCATGACCTTTTCATTTCCAACTCCCTACACCTACTAGCCATTACTGAAACTTGGATTATGCCCTCTGACACTACTTCTGCTGCTGCTCTCTCTGCTGGGGGCCTTACATTCACACACACACACCCCGACCTGGGGGTCGCCATGGGGGTGGTGTTGGGGTCCTTTTACCTTCTAGTTACTCCTACCAACTCATACCACCAGAACCATCCCTTATATTCTCTACATTTGAGGTCCACGCCATATGCCTCTTCCAACCAGTCCATCTTAGAGTAGCTGTCATTTACCGCCCCCCTGGCACTGCTTCCAAATTCATCGACAACTTTGCTTCCTGGCTTCCTCACTTCCTCTCTTCTGACATTCCCACCATTATCCTAGGCGATTTCAACATCCCTATTGACATCCCCACACAATCCCCTGCCTCTAAACTCCTTAACCTCACCTCTTCACTTGGTCTCTCCCAGTGGACCTCCTCACCCTCCCATGTGAATGGGAGCTCACTGGATCTGGTCTTCACTCACCGCTGTGATATTTCTGATTTTTCCAACTCCCCATTTCCCCTCTCTGACCACCACCTGCTCTCCTTCAACCTATCTCTCTCGACTTCCCCATCTCTACCTCCTAAGGCTACCATCACTAAGCGTAACATTGAAGCTATTGACACCACATTCCTTTCCTCCCTGTTTGACTCACTTCTCTCTCCTATTCTCTCTCTCTCATGCCCTGAACAAGCCACTTCCACATACAATGCTTCCCTTACTTCTGCTCTTGACTCTGTTGCCCCACCAACCACTATTCACCCTTGCAAATTAACACCTCAACCCTGGCACACCAAATGCACCAGATATCTGCAAAAATGCTCATGTACTGCTGAGCGACACTGGAGGAAATCACGCTCTAAGGCAGACTTCCTCCATTTCAAACTTATGCTCTCATCCTTCAGTGCTGCCCTTTCTCTTGCTAAACAGTCATACTTCAAGAACCTCATCTCCTCCCAGTCTTCCAACCCCCGGCGCCTCTTTGCCACTCTCAACTCACTCCTCTGCCCACCTCCACCTCGTCTCCCTTCCTCACTCTCTGCTCTTGACTTTGCCACTTACTTCACATCCAAAATTGACTCCATACGTCAGGACATCACATCACACCAGACTATCAGTAACCAGCCTTCTCCCATCCCTTACCAACCCTCCCCATCCCTCGCACCAACTCTGTCATCTTTCTCCCATGCATCTGGAGAGGAAGTCATGGCCCTCATTCGTTCCTGTCCCCTCACCACCTCCCCACTTGACCCTATCCCCTCCCGCCTCCTTTGCCACCTCTCTTCTTCTGCTTGTTCCCATCTTTCCCACCTTCTCAATCTCTCCCTCTCATCAGGCACTGTCCCCTCTGCCTTCAAGCACGCTCTCATCTCTCCTATTCTTAAAAAACCTACCCTTGATCCAAACACTCTCTCCAACTACCGACCCATCTCTCTCCTCCCTTTTGCCTCCAAACTCCTTGAGCGTATTGTCTACAACCGCCTTACTTCCTTTCTTTCCTCACACTCACTGCTTGACCCATTCCAGTCTGGCTTCCGTCCTCTCCACTCCACTGAAACTGCCCTTACAAAAGTATGCAATGACCTCCATGCTGCTAAATCTAAGGGACACTACTCTCTACTTATTCTACTTGATCTCTCTGCTGCTTTTGACACTGTGGACCATCCTCTCCTACTGCAAATCCTTCACTCCATTGGTCTGCGTAACACTGCCCTCTCTTGGTTGTCGTCCTACCTTTCTGACCGTTCATTCTCTGTCTCCTCTCATGACTCCACCTCCCCCTCACTTCCACTAACTGTAGGGGTACCCCAAGGTTCTGTCCTTGGTCCTCTTCTCTTCTCTCTCTATACGTCCTCACTAGGTAAGCTCATTAGTTCTTTTGGTTTCCAATATCATCTCTATGCTGATGACACTCAAATCTATCTTTCCTCTCCAGACCTCTCCCCTACTCTCCTCACTCGTATCTCCAACTGTCTCTCTGCTATCTCTTCCTGGATGTCCCAGCGCTTTCTTAAACTTAACATGTCTAAGACCGAGCTGATCATCTTCCCTCCCTCCCGCATAATCTCACCTCCTACAATCTCATTATCTATTGATGGCACTACTATCTCCTCTACCCCCCAAGCGCGCTGTCTTGGAGTAATCCTTGACTCCTCCCTCTCCTTCAAACCACACATTCAGCACCTCTCACAAACCTGCCGTTTTCATCTAAAAAATATTTCCAGGATCAGACCCTTTCTGACCCAGGATGCTACTAAGACTCTTATCCACTCACTGGTCATCTCCAGACTGGACTGCTGTAATCTCTTCCTGACTGGCATTCCTGACAAATACCTCTCTCCACTCCAATCTATCCTCAATGCTGCTGCCCGGCTCATTTTCCTCACCAAACGCACTACGTCCACCTCTCCTCTCTTACTAGTCCTTCACTGGCTCCCCTTCCCTTTCAGAATCCATTTCAAGCTTCTCACACTTGCTTACAAAGCCCTCACCCACTCCTCTCCCATCTACATCTCTGATCTTATCTCGCTTTACACTCCCACCCGTCCTCTTCGCTCTGCTAATGCACACCGACTCTCCTGCCTACGGATTACTTCCTCCCACTCCTACCTCCAAGATTTTTCACGTGCTGCACCACTTCTCTGGAATTCCCTACCTCTCCCCCTCAGACTCTCCACCTCTCTACAAAACTTCAAACGGGCTCTCAAGACCCACTTCTTCACCAAACCCAGCCAAATCTCATCCTAAACCTCTGTTCCATGCTCTCTATGTACCCCATCTGTCTCACCCCTGTCTGTCTACCCCTCCCTTTTAGAATGCATGCTCTCACGAGCAGGGCCCTCTTCCCTCATGTGCTTACTCTTTTCTTACTTTAATAATCTTCAGCTGCACCAAATCCAGCAGTCTTCTGCCACCTGATACTTATTCCAGTGTCATCTGCTGATGTAGCTATGTTTATTTACCCTGTACTTGTCCTATATTGTCGTCAACTGTAAGTTGCTGTTTTCCTGTTTGATTATTTGTTTATGTACTCTGTAATTGGGCACTGCGGAACCCTTGTGGCGCCATATAAATAAAGGATAATAATAATAATAAATAATATAATATATAGCAGTACGGTACAGTAGGCCACTGCTCTACCTACCTCTGTGTCGTCAAGTATACTATCCATCCATACCTGTGGTGCATTTTAGAAAAAAACATGTCTCGGCAGAGCAATCTATAAATCCATCATATTTCAGACAGCAACAGTGGGTATTGTAATAGTCACCCAATCCATCACTTTTATAGGGTTACATGCACCCACATGCTACAGCCTGTCTCAATAATTTTACTGTCACGCTGTGTGTGTTTGTGTTTTTATTTGGGTATTTTTTGTTGTTGTAGAACTACAGGTACCAGCAAGCCCGTTATTTCCCCGCCTGCTGGTACTTGAGGTTCTCCAAGTACCAGCAAGCGGGGGAGGCTTGCTGGGCCTTGTAGTTCCACAACAAAAAAACAATATTCTTTTTTTACACACATGGCTATCAGCCCGGCACCCACCACCCAGGGGTGCTGGGGACAGCCTCGGGCTTCACCCCTGGCCCTTGGGTGCCTCGAGGGGAGGAACCTCTTGATTTAAGGGGTCCCCACTCCTCCAGGGAACCCCGGCCAGGGGTGACTAGTTGGAGGGGTAATGCCAGGGCCGCAGGGACCTACATAAAAGTGTCCCCCGGCTGTGGCATTATCTCTCTGGCTAGTGGAGCCCGGTGCTGGTTTTAAAAATATGGGGGACCCCTACATCTATTGTCCCACGTATTTTTGGAACCTGGACCGGTCTAAGAGCCCGGTGCTGGTTGTCTAAATACGGGGAACCCCTGTCCAATTTTTCCCCCAGTATTTAAATAACCAGGACCGGCTCAAAGAGCCCGAGGCTGGTTATACTAAGGAGGGGGGACCTCACGCATTTTTTTTTAACCCATTCAGACCCTTCTCCTTTAAGTTAATGGAAGCCCTGGACAACAAAATTGCATTCATGTCCTCCTCCCTCACCCTTCCCAGTCCCAAACACTCATTTTTTTTTTCTTTAAAAATTTATAATATATAACGAGAACAATGAGCAGGCAGGCAGCGGGCATTGGCGGCATCGGACTGAGATAGAAATTAGTGGTGGAGGGCTGGGTCAGTTGATTGTGGGCGAGTTTGTAAGCCATTGGCGGTGGCAGCGGGTATCGGCTCAGAGGCAGTAGCGGGCATTGGCTAAGGGTCATCGGCAGGATTCGGCGGACATTATGGCTGTAGTGCCTCACTAGCCACTGACCTCACCGCACGCCACTGTGGGACAGATGTAACATGCAGAGAGATGTAGATTTGGGAGGGGGAATGTCCTAGCATAACTGTTAATTGCAGTGTAATACTGTAATTCAGCTGTGCAGCATTTGTGGCTAAATGTCAAAGAAGCCAGTATTTACCCTGCATGCAAAACAATAAATGTATTTGAACATACCTCCCAACTATCCCAATTTTTGCAGGACAGTCACTTTTTTGGGGAATGTCCAGCTAACCCAAACAACCCCCCCCCCCCTTCCCATGGGAAATGGGTGGGGGGTGGAAGGCTCCCTGTAGCTTGTTGCTCTGCAAATATGCACATTGTGGGTAATTCAGACCTGATCGCTAGGGTGTGTTTTTTGCATCCCTGTAATCAGGTAGTTGTCGCCTACAGCGGAAGGGAAAATTTGCTGTGCAGGTGTGTGATCACATGTGCACAAGAGCTGCACAGCTCAGCACTTACTCAGCCATTGAGGTGACGTCACAAATCCTCCCACAAAACGCCGGGTCCCTCCAGTGTTTTTCCGGACACTCCCTAGAAACATTCAGTTGCCACCCACACAAACACCCTCTTCTTGTCAATCTTCTTGTGATCTCCGGACCATCGCACTTACGCATTGTGGCGCATACGCATGTGCAGTGCAAACCAGATTGCCCGCTGGGTGAAAATAAATTGAAGCGATCTGAATAAGCCTCAATCTCTATTCACGGGAGACAGAGGGGCTGGGGCATGGCCAGCAGCTCACAGAGCACCTATAATGACAAAAATGGGAGACATGGCTCATGATCGCGATATACCTGCGAAGGTACGCCCTCTACTGATTGACAGGCAGAGGCATTCGCATTTTCTGCGGGGCACCCGGAGAAAATGTAGGCACACGCACAGGATGGACCCTGCGTATATGCCCCCATCCTCTTCATAGTTTTTGCGGTTGGAACGCGTATTACGATCCAAACTGAATTAGGCCCTATATGTCTTATATACACGAGCAGTGTGAAAACATCAATCGATGGGGGTAATTCCAAGTTGATCGCAGCAGGAATTTTGTTAGCAGTTGGGCAAAACCATGTGTACTGCAGGGGAGGCAGATATAACATGTGCAGAAAGAGTTAGATTTGGGTGAGTTATTTTGTTTCTGTGCAGGGTAAATACTGACTGCTTTATTTTTACACTGCAAATTAGATTGCAGATTGAACACACCACACCCAAATCTAACTCTCTCTGCACATGTTAAATCTGCCTTCCCTGCAGTGCACATAGGTGGTCATTCCGAGTTGTTCGCTCGGTAATTTTCTTCGCATCGCAGCGATTTTCCGCTTAATGCGCATGCGCAATGTTCACACTGCGACTGCGCCAAGTAAATTTGCTATGCAGTTAGGAATATTACTCACGGTTTTTTCATCGTTCTGGTGATCGTAATGTGATTGACAGGAAGTGGGTGTTTCTGGGCGGAAACAGGCCGTTTTAGGGGCGTGTGGGAAAAAATGCTACCGTTTCTGGGAAAAACGCGGGAGTGGCTGGAGAAACGGAGGAGTGTCTGGGCGAACGCTGGGTGTGTTTGTGACGTCAAACCAGGAACGACAAGCACTGAACTGATCGCACTGGCAGAGTAAGTCTCGAGCTTCTCAGAAACTGCACAGAGATGTCTTATCGCAATATTGCAAATCTTTCGTTCGCAATTTTAAGATGCTAAGATTCACTCCCAGTAGGCGGCAGCTTAGCGTGTGCAATGCTGCTAAAAGCAGCTTGCGAGCGAACAACTCGGAATGAGGGCCGTGGGGGGTAATTCTGAGTTGATCGCAGCAGGATTTTTGTTAGCAGTTGGGCAAAACCATGTGCACTGCATTTACGAACAGATGATTTTTTATATAAATTTTAAAATGTTAGTAAATGTGTTTTTTTTTCAACCTGGAAGCCCAACATCGATTAAGATCGATCTTAAATAGACCCCTGGGTTTTAAGCATAACCATGGTTGAGTCCAATGGTTAATTCACATTGACCGAAGTTCTAATTAAGTCACCTGTGCTCAAGCATGATATCCTTAAAATCTGGATTGCAATGACAGCATTTTGGAACTATGCCTAAGGGTTTAATTTTTACATTTATCCACTGACAATAAATCTACCTACAATATCCCTGTAACTTGTTATGATTACAGTATTTCACTAAATAATTTAATTTGCTGAACCTTCTGTAAAAAGAAATATTAAGCTGCTGTAATTCCCAGATGCAGCAAATTTGTTAGCTAGTGGGCAAAACCATGTGCACTGCAGGGTTGGGGGGGGGCAGATATAACATTTGCAGAGAGATTTAGGTGGGTTATATTGTTTGTGTGCAGAGTAAATACTGGCTGTTTTGTTTTTACACTGCAATTTAGATTTCAGTTTGAACACACCGCACCAAAATCTAACTCTCTCTGCACATATTATACACCCCCCCCCCCCTGCAGTGTACATGGTTTTAGCTAATAAATTTGCTGCTGTGATCAGATCTGAGTTAAGCCCTATGTATTTGGCACTGGCAAAGGGTTAGAGGCCTTGCTGTAGAGCTCACACCTTTCTTATCATGCATTGTAATATTTCCTATGTCCTGATGTTGTGCTCTCTGCTCCATCCAAGTAAACAGCAATGTAGCATGGCTATCAAAGAGCGTGAAGATTGCAGATTTCCTGGGATTAATGCTAAGGAATGCTATTCCAGAGGCTGCTGCTTTAATTCAAGTGTCACTGGGGTTAAATGGTGTTTTTACCTTAAAAACACAGGTAGAGTATATAGTACAGTGGTAAAGTGGGAGCATGTAGTGCTATTGATTACAGATTTGATGGAGCTTAAACATGGATAAGGTCCATGGCTCTAAGAGTTTATCTTGTGTATCCTTTATTCTTAGTCATGGTCAGATAAGATTAGAAAATACCATTTAAGTGGAAATTTCCTGTTAGCTGTTTTTCAGTTTGCTCAACTGTCTGATTAACTGGTCCTAAAAAAGGACCAAAGGAGCTAAATTGCCCTGTGATCTAGCTAAATTGCCCCAGTTAAAAAAAAAAAAAAAACTAAGCTGCTGTAATTCCTGGATGTTTCCTTACTGCATCAACAGGAAGTGACAAGAAACAATGTAATGTGGAACCGTACAGCAGAAGGGATTGCGGCTACCCCACAATAAGTGCAGCGGAATGTAAGAAGAGGAATTGTTGCTTTGACTGCAGCATTCCCGGGGTTAACTGGTGTTTCTTCAAGTCACAAGGTATGGAGCTGCTGTATAGTTACTCGCAAGTCAGTAGTTGTATGATGCTCACACCTGTTAAACTGGATACACACAGAATGCCCTACACAGGGGGTGAAATGAGCGCCCCCCCCACCCCCCGTACGCTCAGCACACATCACGCTGTGCTGAGCGGGGGCAGAGATGTGTGCTGAGCAGTTCGCTCAGCACACATCTCTCCCCAAAATCGGGCCGTGAATACGGACCTTTAAACTGGATCCACACTTAGATTATCTGTCCATTTTTTTTTTCTAGTTGAAACAAAATTATGCTAATATGTGGCAGCAAATGACAATTGACCATTTGCTCACAAACACTGGAAAACATCCAAAAATGGTCATTTAGATAAATTGGTTAAATCCATTTCATTTAGCTAATTTATCCAAACTACCTTTATTGTATCTTTGTGGGTGAATGATGTGTGGGTCAGTGTTGAGGGTGGTGGAGGAGATGGGTAATAGGCACAGCAGGGTGTGGACAGTCAAATAGTGTGCTTAGAGGTTCAGAGTCATTGTATGAGACTCTGGCAACAGTGACTTGATGAGTCTGGTGTCCATAGGGTGGGACGCATTAACCTTTTTATGCTATTGAAATAGTTCTCCTCCTGACCGACGCAGTTCCTTGCTCCGAGGTTGGTGTATTGTCCTGTTGCAGCGCCTCTCCACTGTGGTCACAGTGAGCTGTGTGGTGTTGCTGGCGCATGCCAATCTCCCCCCAACCTCCCTCTTGCATTTCAGACCTACGTACGCATGATGGGATCTTGTATGATATGCGCGTGTGCTGTAGAGATGAAAGTGGGGGTGAGGAGGCAGATCGTGAGATGGGGAAACTTTGTGGACTGTTAGCGAAGGGGAGCACTGGGCAATCTGAGTTGCAAAGAGGGCAGCAGAAGAGGTTATTGCATGTGCACTGGTGACAGGTCCATCCTTGGTGGCCAGCCTCAGTGGTAAAGGGGTACATGAGCTAGTGTCCCTTGGCCAGCCATGTACCATGGCCACCTCCCTACCTCCTATATATTCTCCCTGATCTGTCACTTTGTTACGGTCTGCTGCTGGCACTGGTGTATCGTCCTGCAGATGCCGTCTCCGCCCATTGCTGTGACTTCCCCCAGAGTTAGCCACACAGAGTAACAGATCTGGGAAAATATATAGGAGATCATTACTTTCACTTGCAGCCTACCTTATTTTTTGCAGCCTAGCATGCTCCTGACCCCTTCTCTCACTAATACTTATACAACATTCATGAACTCATCTTAAGGTTTCTTTATTATTCAGTCACACTGTCTTGGATCCAAACCATTTCCGGTGGCATTGCAGTCAAACAATTGAGCTATTTACCCTTGCATAGAAAGGTATAATCTAAGCTAGAGAATTCTATTTGGAGCTCACCTTGTACTTTGTGAAGAAATAATCAGCTTTGTGGCTGAGCAGATATATGGAGTGTGTGGCTGCACACTGCATTGATCTGCTGAGTTGCAATGCTAATAATTTTTTTTTTGCAAAGTACCAATAGCTTCATTGTGAAGGTGGAAAGAAGGGTGTTACGGCATGGAATGTACAAACTGCGAGACCCTGCTGGTAGCGCCTTTGTCTATTTAGTAGGAAGGGCACGTAACAGCCGGGGGGCAATGGAGGAAGCCCCTTTAGGGCTGGAGCCCGGCGGCAACTGACTCCGTTGTCTCTGGCAGTTCCGCCCCTGGACTAGAGGAATGGTCAAGAACATGGCAACATTTAATGCCAAAAAATGCAAAATCATACACGTCTCAAAAATGCAAAGGCTAACTATAATATTAAGGGCATTATAATGGCAAGAGGAAAGCTATCTAAGTATTACTATTTCAGGTGAGCAATGTAACAAAGCAATAGGAAAGGCAAGTCAGATGCTTGTTTGCATAGGTTAAAGAACCAGTAGCAGAAAAAAGTAATACAGGTTGAGTATCCCATATCCAAATATTCCGAAATACGGAATATTCCGAAATACGGACTTTTTTGAGTGAGACTGAGATAGTGAAACCTTTGTGTTTTGATGGCTCAGTGTACACAAACTTTGTTTAATACTCAAAGTTATTAAAAATATTGTATTAAATGAACTTCAGACTGTGTGTATAAGGTGTATATGAAACATAAATGAATTCTGTGAATGTACACACACTTTGTTTAATGCACAAAGTTATAAAAAATATTGGCTAAAATGACCTTCAGGCTGTGTGTATAAGGTGTATATGAAACATAAATGCCTTCTGTGCTTAGATTTAGGTCCCATCACCATAATATCTCGTTATGGTATGCAATTATTCCAAAATACAGAAAAATCCGATATCCAAAATTCCTCTGGTCCCAAGCATTTTGGATAAGGGATACTCAACCTGTAATGCCACTGTATAGGTCCTTGGTACAGCCACATTTAGAATCCTGTGTTCAGTTCCAGAAGCCATATCTCCAGAAGGCTGTAAATACATTAGGGCAACTAAAATTGTGCATGGCCTACATCACAAAACTTACCTGGAAATACTAAAAAATGTTGATGTGTATAGTTTGGAGAAGGGAAGAGGGAACATACAGTAATAGAAACATTTAAATATATAGGGAGGAATGTAATAGGGTGTGAGAATCAGAAAGTGAGAGATTTTGTGTTTTTTCCTGTTGTTTTTTGTTTTGTTTGTTTGATTGTTTGTTTTTAAAGTGGCAATCCTTTACATGGCAAAACCAGGTTGATATTTGCCATGTAAAGGATTGCCACCGTGGGCATGTGTAGAAGGGGCACTGCTACTGTTGGCATTATGTGTGTAAGCTGCACTGATATGGTGGTTATGTGTATAAAGGGCACTGCGACTGTGGGTATTATTATTATTATTATTACATGCGGTGTAATGACAATAAGATAGTGCTACTGTGTGGCGTATTTTGATTTGGGGTGCTATTGTGTGGCCATGCCCCTTCCTTGTGATACCACACCTTCTTTTTTTAAGGAGCGTACTGTCCCTTTATTAAGTATTGGAGAGAGGGCCCAAATTAATAGTTTGCAGGGAGGCGCCAAACACCCTAGCACTGGCCCTTTGGTAGGGGACAGGATTTGCTTCTGCTTGTGCACATATGTTATGATTGCCATCCAACAGCACTGGTTTTGCCTATAACACTAACTATAAATATTTTGAATTGGTCCTGGACCACCAATCCAAGGCACCCCTGCAAGTGTCCTGAGGCACCCCAGGGTGCAGTTTGAGAACCACTGGTCTAGTGAGTACCCAGGATAATTATTGTAGCTGGTCTGCGGGTAACAGCTCTCAGATCCACTTCTAGAAAAAATGCAGCAATGTAATTTGAGTGACAAACTGCAGAGATGAACCCTTTCTGTGACTGCTGCACAGGGATCACACAAACTCTATTCATAGGGCTGACTTCACTTAGATGAGATGTTCTCACCCCGCAAAGAAGTGCGAGTATATACCGCACTTACGGTACCATTGGATTTACAGATATTTTCTTGCAATACACTATGGGGGTCATTCTGAGTTGATAGCTCGCTAGCAGTTTTTAGCAGCCATGCAAACGCATTGTCGCTGCCCACTGGAGAGTGTATATTCACTTTGGAGAAGTGCGAACACTTGAGCAGCAGAGCGCCTGCAAAATCGTTTCAAAATAAGACCAGCACTGTAGTTACACTTCGTGTGCGTTGATTCTAACAACCGAGGGACGGCTTTTGATGTCACACACCCATCCAGCGAATGCCCAGCCACGTCTGCATTTCTTCTGCCACGCCTGCATTTTTCCAAGCACTTCCTGAAAACGGTCAGTTGACACCCAGAAACGCCCTCTTTCTGTCAATCTCCTTGTGGCCTGTTCTGTGATTGGAATAATCGCTAGAACTAGTGCAAAACCACAATGGACTTTGTACCCGTACGATGCGCATGCACATTACGGAGCATGCGCATGCACAGATTAGCCATTTTTTTTCAACTGATTGCTACGCAGCGAACAACGGCAGCAAGCGATCAACTCGGAATGACCCCCTATATACATAGAAACATGGATTTTTACTGCAGGAATTATGGTTAGTTTAGGGGTATCGGTTAGGGTCAACAGAGGTGTAGCTAGGGGTCCAAGCGCCCCTGGCAAAGTAAGGGACTGGCGCCCCCCCTTTCGATAAAGCATTGCAGTCCATTGGCGGTTACCATGTTGGAGCCACAGCAACTGACCCCCTCCCCCACACGCTGCCCTACATCATCGGCTGGGATTCACTGTTGGTGTGAAGCCACTGGGAACATTCTGGTAGCATTAGCAGCAATCTGTGTCATAGATAGGGAAGGCAGAAGGTTAACTAGCTAATAGCAGTCTGTTGGCAGCAGAGGCTGGGCGGGGGGCTGAGAATGAGCCAACGCTGATCAGTGTCCAGTCTGCTCAGACAAAAATATTTTGTGATCAGGGCTGGTTCTAGACCAAAGGGGCCAATGGCAAAAATTTCCTTTGGCACCCCCCCCCCCCCCCCCACACACACATACACACACACACACACACACACACACACACACACACAAAAAAGAACATATCCCAGTTTAACATAACGCTATGTGGTGCAAGGTGTGGAGCTGGTCACTTGTATCAGACCTCTGACATTTGCCTTTTCACCCATATTGCATACTTTTTCTTGCAGGTTGTGTCTTAATTCAAGAAGTGTTCTAAGTACTTCAGCTTAGTATCTTTACTGACCCCTCTTTACCCCACACTACATAACTGACCCCTCTATACCCTACACTACATCACTGACCTTTCTATAACCATCACTGCATTACTGACCCCTCTATACAGTACACTGACCTCTATATACCTGCTAGTACATCCCTGATGCCTATATTCCCTAAGCTAAATCCCTGACGCCTCTATTCCCTACGCTACATCCCTGACGCCTCTATTCCCTATGCTACATCCCTGACGCCTCTATACCCTACGCTACATCCCTGATGCCTCTATTCCCTACGCTACATTCCTAATGCCTCTATAACCTACGCTACATCCCTGACGCCTCTATACCCTACGCTACATCCCTGACGCCTCTATACAGTACAATGCATTACTGATCCCTCTAGACCATACATCCTCATTACATCAGAGAGATAGTGAAACACAGGAAAAAATAAGGATAAAGTGGACTACAGAAACTGATGCTCTAAACAAAGGAGAGAGAGAGAAAAGCACAAGGGAAAGTGGGCAATCGGAACACCATAGAGAGAGGAGAGATAGAAATGCCTGAAAAAGTAAAGGGGGTTGGGTATGGCATCCGGCGCTCGGGATTCCAGCAGTCACATGATACCTAATCCTAATCCTAACCCTCTGGGGGGGTGGCGGATAGGGCTAACCCTCAGGGGGTGGCAGCTAGGACTAACCCCCCCCCCTCCTAGTGCCTTCCCTAACACCCCCTCCCCCGGTCCTAACCCTCCCTCCAATACTCGCCTTCGGGATGTTGGCTGTCTGTGTGCCGGCACCAGTCTCCCAAGTGGTGTCAGGATTCCAACATCGGTCAAATGACCGCCGGTATACCGTCTGCCGGGATGGTAAATGTATCCTGAGGACAGGTAGTGAGTGTGGAGGGATAGGTGGTTCAGTAAAATGTAACAGCTCAAACTGCGATCATTCACTGATAAATTGATTTATAGCTCTCCCTTTTTAACCATTGCAGTCATAAAAGCAATGTTTTTTAAACTTTTAAATAAAGCTTGTTAGCATCCCCAGCACACTGTATATGCTGGGAGATGTAGTTCTCAATATGAAAACATTTAATTACTGTATGAACTCTAATTCCCCAACTGAAACCTCTCACAAACACACACTCCTAAATCTAGTACACACACACACACACACACATTTCCCCAGTACTGACAACTCTCATCACTTCCACACACTGACAACTCCCTCCTGCTCCTCTCCCCACTGACACTGACAGCTCCCTCACAGTCACACACATCCTCCACCCCCCCCCCCCCCCCACACACACACACACTGATAGCACACATGCACAAATCCCCCCCTCCTCGACACTAACTGTCACGGACTGCTTGGGCAGCAGGGGGCAGGCTCTGACTTGAAGTGCTGAAATTCAACAGCTCTCTCGAACTTGCAAGGCATGGCTGTGCAGCTGTCTCCAGCCATCTCCTTGCCCACTGTGTAATTTGTGGCGTTCTCTGATGTTCCCCGCTCTGCCTCTACAACCGGCACATAATGTACAGCAGTGGTGACTCCTGAGTATGGGCCTGGAGAACTCCGCCTACCGGGGGGTAGGGATTAATAATTTCAAAGGGGCAGAGCTAGGAGTGAAGCAGTGGACAGCAGTTGAGGGGCGTTTCAAACTGTAACAGGGTTGGGACAATTTCAGTATCCTTCCCTCACCGTCTAATTGGTCAGTCCCACGCTGATTGCCATAGCGCCCTTTCGAGACTGCAGAACTCTATCCCTTAGCCACGGTTGGCACAGCTGGATGGTGCCCCTGGCAAGTGCCATCCTGGCCAAGGGGTAGATACGCCCCTGAGGGTCAGGGCCAGAAACAGAAATCTCGGGGCCCAGTACACTGATATCTCTGGGGCCCCCTCAACCCCCCCTTAACTTGGCAGAGGGATCTTTAAAAAAAAATGGAGCCTTTGACACGGACCGTCAGTGAGGCCGGCAGGTGGTTTTCATACTGGGCTATCCAGCTCTTCGGTGGCGGTGGCAGGGACATTCAGAAAAGGGCCAGCACAGCAACATGCATAATAATGGCAATACAGTATGGACCACAGGGACTGGACAAAGTGATGGGGTAAAAGGAGGGGGGAGGGTTTAGTTGGCCTGTTAATTGTTTTCCTGCTTAAATTGAGCAGTTGGTGGATACACTTTAAAAAGCAATATTGGCACTGTGGCCCCATTATTTCTGTTCTTAATACTTGGAGCCCTGAACAAGTGTCCCCTTTGTCCCCCCTGTCACCGGGCCTGTTCAGGCGTTACCTATGGAGAAGCTGCGACATGACATCCTAGGACACGATACTGCACCATGCATCACCATTATATTTCAGTGTGCCTTGTCAATATTTAAATCTTGTTCTGTGTGACGTGAGTTGTAAATGGTTGAAAATCTCTGTGCTACAGTATCGTCACCATGTAGTTATAACAACACAGCAAAACCACCAAAAGACGTGTTTTGGTAGAGGGACTGCTAGAGGGGCCCATTGGGGCCCCCAGTTTGCTACCCCACCCCAGTATACCTGTGCTGTAGCCAGTGGAAGGGGCACTATCTTCCCGGTGATCTCTTCGGGAAGATGGTGCCGCACATAGAAAGCAAAGACTCTGGCTGCACTCTCCTGCCCTCGCTCTAAGCAAGGTGATCGGGCCACAAAAGGACCCCTGTCGGACCCCTGCCGGACCCCGGCCTGTGGGCCACAAAAGGATGCATTGGGGGCGGCATGCGGCCCATGGGTTTGACACCCCTGCCCTAGAGTATCAAAATTTGTTTCACGGCACCCCTAGGCCAAAGTTTTTCTTATTGAGAAATTCAGAAAAAAATATAAAATTAAGTAAATTGTGTTTATAGCATGTCATCCTCAGGTTCAGTTATGTTGTGAGGGAATGGTTTTGCCAATTTAATAAAGTATAAATAATTTTAATTGGTCCTGGACCACCAAACTATGCTACCAGTGCAAGAACCCCAGTTTGGAAACTACTGCCATAAAATAAACCTTTTTTGTTTTTTTTAAACTACATGTAATACACCTTAGAGCTCAGTTCCTAAAAGGTTTTAAACCCTTGCATACAGTAAACTACACATATTTAAAAATCCTACACCGGGCACAAGTGCTCACGGGCCAATTTCATGGCAGTCTCGGATAGGAGGGCATTGTGGATTCACCAAGGGAATGCTGATGCTGACTCCAAGAAGAAAGGGAGTCTCTTCCCTATGAAGGTGAAGCCTTGTTTGGCGACGGCCTAGTTAATTTGATCTCGGCAGCTCCCGCAGGTAAGTCATCCTTCTTGCCCTATGTTCCCTCTCAACGGATGAAGACGCATCATTATCTGACGCAGTCATTTCGGCCCAATAGATATGCAAGAAGTTAAGATTCCCCTTTCTTTGCAGGTAGAGGAAGGAAAAGAGGGAAGAGGTCTGTAGCCTCTTCAAGATCGCAGGAGCAGAGATCGTCCTCTGCTTCTGCCAAATCCACTGCATGACGCTGGGGCTCTCTTGCAGGAGCCCGCACCAGTGGGGGGCACGTCTAAAACTCTTCAGTCAGTTCTGGATTCATTCGGACCTGGACTCGTGGGTTTTACAAATAGTGTCCCAAGGGTACAAACTGGGGTTTCAAGACGTTCCCCCTCACCGATTGTTCAAATCAGCCTTAGTCAGCAGGGAGAAGGTTTTTATTCAAGCCTCTTCGTGGTCCCGAAGCCGGACGGCTCAGTCAGACCAATCTTAAATCTGAAATCCCTTAATTTCTACCTAAAGAAATTCAATTTCAAGATGGAATCTCTCAGGGTAGTGATCTCCAGTCCGGGGGATAAAGGAGATTTCATGGTTTTGGTAGACATAAAGGATGCCTACTTATATGTTCCCATTTAGCCACTGCATCAAGCTACCTGAGGTTTGCAATTCAGGATTGTCATTACCAATTTCAGACGTTGCCGTTTGGTCTGTCCACGGCTCCGAGGATTTTCACCAGGGTGATGGCGGAAATGATGGTTCTCCTTCGCAAGCAAGGAGTCACAATTATCCCGTACTTGGATGATCTCCTGATAAAGGCGAGATCCAGGGACCAGTTGGTGCAAAACATCTACTCTCCCTGACAGTTCTTCAACAACATGGTTGACTCCTAAACTTGCCAAAATCGCAGTTGGTCCCAATGACGCGGTTGTTGTTTTTGGGAGTGATACTGGACACAGAAGAGGTTTTCTTCTAGTGGAAAGGCTCTGGAGATCCAGAGTCTGGTCAAACAAATTCTGAAACCAGCAAGAGTGTTAATCCATCAATGCATTCAGTTGCTGGGGAAGATGGTTGCGGCCTACGAGGCCATTCAGTTTGGCAGGTTCCATGCCAGAGTGTTCCAGTGGGACCTGTTGGACAAGTGGTCCGGATCCCACCTACACATGCACCGGAGGATAATCCTGTCTTCCAAGACCAGAATCTCACTCCATTGCTGGCTGCACAGTTCTCACCAGCTAGAGGGGCGATGGTTCGGGATCCAGGACGGGATCCTAGGGACCACGGATGCAACCCTCCGAGGCTGGAGAGCAGTCACACAGGGGGAAAACATCCAAGGAAGATGGTCAAGTCTTCCTTGGATGTTTTCATCTCCACATAATTGTTCTGGAGTTAAGGGCCATTTAATAACTGCAGACACAGTACGCACTGGGACGGGTGCCCAGCATCCTCTACGGACTAAGAGAAAAGGATTTACCGGTAGGTATTAAAATCCTATTTTCTCTAACGTCCTAGAGGATGCTGTGGACTCCGTAAGGACCATGGGGATAGACGGGCTCCGCAGGAGACATGGGCACTTTAAGAAAGACTTTAGTTCTGGGTGTGCACTGGCTCCTCCCTCTATGCCCCTCCTCCAGAACTCAGTTTGATACTGTACCCAGTGGAGACTGGGTGCTTTTCAGGAGCTCTCCTGAGCTTTCTGACAGAAAGTATTTTGTTAGGTTTTTAATTTTCAGGGAGCACTGCTGGCAACAGACTCCCTCATCGAGGGACTGAGGGGAGAGAAGCAGCCCTACTCTCTGAGTTGCAAGGTCCTGCTTCTTAGGCTACTGGACACCATTAGCTCCAGTGGGATTGGTACGCAGGATCTCACCCTCGCCGTCCGTCCCAGAGCCGCGCCGCCGTCCCCCTCGCAGAGCCGGAAGATAGAAGCCGGGTGAGTATGAGAAGAAAAGAAGACTTCAGAGGCGGCAGAAGACTTCATGATCTTCACTGAGGTAACGCACAGCACTGCAGCTGTGCGCCTTTGCTCCCATACACCTCACATACTCCGGTCACTGTAAGGGTGCAGGGCGCAGGGGGGGCGCCCTGGGCAGCAATATAAACCTCTTTCGCAAAAATATAACATATATACAGCTGGGCACTTTATATATGTATAAGCCCCCACCAATTTTACAGTTTAAGCGGGACAGAAGCCCGCCTCCGAGGGGGCGGGGCTTCTCCCTCAGCACTCACCAGCGCCATTTTTTCTCCACAGCACCGCTGAGAGGAAGCTCCCCGGACTCTACCCTGCTTATACCACGTTAGACAAGAGGGTTGAAAAGAGGGGTGGGGGGGCACATAATTCGCAAATTACATACAGCAGCACTACTGGGCAAACATTAAGTTACTGTTTTATTCCTGGGTTATATAGCGCTGGGGGGTGTGCTGGCATACTCTCTCTCTGTCTCTCCAAAGGGCCTTGTGGGGAAACTGTCTTCAGAAAAAGCATTCCCTGTGTGTGTAGTGTGTCGGTACACGTGTGTCGACATGTCTGAGGAAGAAGGCTATATTAGAGAGGAGCGGGAGCAAATGAATGTGGTGTCTCCGCCGACAGCTGATTGGATGGATATGTGGAATGTTTTAAATGCTAGTGTAAACTCATTGCACAAAAGATTAGACAAGGCAGAAGCTTTGGGACAGTCAGGGTTTCAACCCATGCCTGATCCTATGTTGCAGGGACTGTCAGGGTCTCATAAGCGCCCACTATCCCAGATTGTTGACACAGATACCGACACGGATTCTGACTCCAGTGTCGATTACGATGATGCAAAGTTACAGCCAAAATTGGCAAAATCCATTCGATTTATGATTATGGCAATAAAAGATGTTTTGCACATCACAGAGGAACCCCCTGTCGCTGACAAGAGGGTACATATGTACAAGGGAAAGAAGCCTGAGGTAACCTTTCCCCCCTCACACGAGCTGAACGAGTTATGTGAAAAAGCTTGGGAATCTCCAGATAAAAGACTGCAGATTTCCAAAAGGATTCTTATGGCGTATCCTTTCCCATCAACGGATAGGTTACGATGGGAATCCTCCCCTAGGGTGGACAAAGCATTAACACGCTTATCCAAGAAGGTAGCCCTCCCGTCCCAGGATACTGGACTAACCCCCCCCCCCCTCCTAGTGCCTTCCCTAACACCCGCTCCCCCGGTCCTAACCCTCCCTCCAATACTCGCCTTCGGGATGTTGGCTGTCTGTGTGCCGGCACCAGTCTCCCAAGTGGTGTCAGGATTCCAACATCGGTCAAATGACCGCCGGTATACCGTCTGCCGGGATGGTAAATGTATCCTGAGGACAGGTAGTGAGTGTGGAGGGATAGGTGGTTCAGTAAAATGTAACAGCTCAAACTGCGATCATTCACTGATAAATTGATTTATAGCTCTCCCTTTTTAACCATTGCAGTCATAAAAGCAATGTTTTTTAAACTTTTAAATAAAGCTTGTTAGCATCCCCAGCACACTGTATATGCTGGGAGATGTAGTTCTCAATATGAAAACATTTAATTACTGTATGAACTCTAATTCCCCAACTGAAACCTCTCACAAACACACACTCCTAAATCTAGTACACACACACACACACATTTCCCCAGTACTGACAACTCTCATCACTTCCACACACTAACAACTCCCTCCTGCTCCTCTCCCCACTGACACTGACAGCTCCCTCACAGTCACACACATCCTCCACCCCCCCACCCCCCCACACACACACTGATAGCACACATGCACAAATCCCCCCCTCCTCGACACTAACTGTCACGGACTGCTTGGGCAGCAGGGGGCAGGCTCTGACTTGAAGTGCTGAAATTCAACAGCTCTCTCGAACTTGCAAGGCATGGCTGTGCAGCTGTCTCCAGCCATCTCCTTGCCCACTGTGTAATTTGTGGCGTTCTCTGATGTTCGCCGCTCTGCCTCTACAACCGGCACATAATGTACAGCAGTGGTGACTCCTGAGTATGGGCCTGGAGAACTCCGCCTACCGGGGGGTAGGGATTAATAATTTCAAAGGGGCAGAGCTAGGAGTGAAGCAGTGGACAGCAGTTGAGGGGCGTTTCAAACTGTAACAGGGTTGGGACAATTTCAGTATCCTTCCCTCACCGTCTAATTGGTCAGTCCCACGCTGATTGCCATAGCGCCCTTTCGAGACTGCAGAACTCTATCCCTTAGCCACGGTTGGCACAGCTGGATGGTGCCCCTGGCAAGTGCCATCCTGGCCAAGGGGTAGATACGCCCCTGAGGGTCAGGGCTAGCAACAGAAATCTCGGGGCCCAGTACACTGATATCTCTGGGGCCCCCTTAACCCCCCCTTAACTTGGCAGAGGGATCTTTAAAAAAAATGGAGCCTTTGACTCGGACCGTCAGTGAGGCCGGCAGGTGGTTTTCATACTGGGCTATCCAGCTCTTCGGTGGCGGTGGCAGGGACATTCAGAAAAGGGCCAGCAGAGCAAAATGCATAATAATGGCAATACAGTATGGACCACAGGGACTGGACAAAGTGATGGGGTAAAAGGAGGGGGGAGGGTTTAGTTGGCCTGTTAATTGTTTTCCTGCTTAAATTGAGCAGTTGGTGGATACACTTTAAAAAGCAATATTGGCACTGTGGCCCCATTATTTCTGTTCTTAATACTTGGAGCCCTGAACAAGTGTCCCCTTTGTCCCCCCTGTCACCGGGCCTGTTCAGGCGTTACCTATGGAGAAGCTGCGACATGACATCCTAGGACACGATACTGCACCATGCATCACCATTATATTTCAGTGTGCCTTGTCAATATTTAAATCTTGTTCTGTGTGACGTGAGTTGTAAATGGTTGAAAATCTCTGTGCTACAGTATCGTCACCATGTAGTTATAACAACACCGCAAAACCACCAAAAGACGTGTTTTGGTAGAGGGACTGCTGGAGGGGCCCATTGGGGCCCCCAGTTTGCTACCCCACCCCAGTATACCTGTGCTGTAGCCAGTGGAAGGGGCACTATCTTCCCGGTGATCTCTTCGGGAAGATGGTGCCGCACATAGAAAGCAAAGACTCTGGCTGCACTCTCCTGCCCTCGCTCTAAGCAAGGTGATCGGGCCACAAAAGGACCCCTGTCGGACCTCGGCCTGTGGGCCACAAAAGGATGCATTGGGGGCGGCATGCGGCCCATGGGTTTGACACCCCTGCCATAGAGTATCAAAATTTGTTTCACGACACCCCTAGGCCAAAGTTTTTTTTATTGAGAAATTCAGAAAAAAATATAAAATTAAGTAAATTGTGTTTATAGCATGTCATCCTCAGGTTCAGTTATGTTGTGAGGGAATGGTTTTGCCAATTTATTAAAGTATAAATAATTTTAATTGGTCCTGGACCACCAAACTATGCTACCAGTGCAAGAACCCCAGTTTGGAAACTACTGCCTTAAAATAAACCTTTTTTGGTTTTTTTAAACTACATGTAATACACCTTAGATCTCAGTTCCTAAAAGGTTTTAAACCCTTGCATACAGTAAACTACACATATTTAAAAATCCTACACCGGGCACAAGTGCTCACGGGCCAATTTCATGGCAGTCTCGGATAGGAGGGCATTGTGGATTCACCAAGGGAATGCTGATGCTGACTCCAAGAAGAAAGGGAGTCTCTTCCCTATGAAGGTGAAGCCTTGTTTGGCGACGGCCTAGTTAATTTGATCTCGGCAGCTCCCGCAGGTAAGTCGTCCTTCTTGCCCTATGTTCCCTCTCAACGGATGAAGACGCATCATTATCTGACGCAGTCATTTCGGCCCAATAGATAGATATGCAAGAAGTTAAGATTCCCCTTTCTTTGCAGGTAGAGGAAGGAAAAGAGGGAAGAGGTCTGTAGCCTCTTCAAGATCGCAGGAGCAGAGATCGTCCTCTGCTTCTGCCAAATCCACTGCATGACGCTGGGGCTCTCTTGCAGGAGCCCGCACCAGTGGGGGGCACGTCTAAAACTCTTCAGTCAGTTCTGGATTCATTCGGACCTGGACTCGTGGGTTTTACAAATAGTGTCCCAAGGGTACAAACTGGGGTTTCAAGACGTTCCCCCTCACCGATTGTTCAAATCAGCCTTAGTCAGCAGGGAGAAGGTTTTTATTCAAGCCTCTTCGTGGTCCCGAAGCCGGACGGCTCAGTCAGACCAATCTTAAATCTGAAATCCCTTAATTTCTACCTAAAGAAATTCAATTTCAAGATGGAATCTCTCAGGGTAGTGATCTCCAGTCCGGGGGATAAAGGAG
Organism: Pseudophryne corroboree; assembly: GCF_028390025.1. Classification (NCBI taxonomy): domain Eukaryota; kingdom Metazoa; phylum Chordata; class Amphibia; order Anura; family Myobatrachidae; genus Pseudophryne; species Pseudophryne corroboree. The sequence goes on along the minus strand of NW_026967856.1, from coordinate 87,294 downwards.
ATTTCATGGTTTTGGTAGACATAAAGGATGCCTACTTATATGTTCCCATTTAGCCACTGCATCAAGCTACCTGAGGTTTGCAATTCAGGATTGTCATTACCAATTTCAGACGTTGCCGTTTGGTCTGTCCACGGCTCCGAGGATTTTCACCAGGGTGATGGCGGAAATGATGGTCCTCCTTCGCAAGCAAGGAGTCACAATTATCCCGTACTTGGATGATCTCCTGATAAAGGCGAGATCCAGGGACCAGTTGGTGCAAAACATCTACTCTCCCTGACAGTTCTTCAACAACATGGTTGGCTCCTAAACTTGCCAAAATCGCAGTTGGTCCCAATGACGCGGTTGTTGTTTTTGGGAGTGATACTGGACACAGAAGAGGTTTTCTTCTAGTGGAAAGGCTCTGGAGATCCAGAGTCTGGTCAAACAAATTCTGAAACCAGCAAGAGTGTTAATCCATCAATGCATTCAGTTGCTGGGGAAGATGGTTGCGGCCTACGAGGCCATTCAGTTTGGCAGGTTCCATGCCAGAGTGTTCCAGTGGGACCTGTTGGACAAGTGGTCCGGATCCCACCTACACATGCACCGGAGGATAATCCTGTCTTCCAAGATCAGAATCTCACTCCATTGGTGGCTGCACAGTTCTCACCACCTAGAGGGGCGATGGTTCGGGATCCAGGAGGGGATCCTAGGGACCACGGATGCAACCCTCCGAGGCTGGAGAGCAGTCACACAGGGGGAAAACATCCAAGGAAGATGGTCAAGTCTTCCTTGGATGTTTTCATCTCCACATAAATGTTCTGGAGTTAAGGGCCATTTAATAACTGCAGACACAGTGCGCACTGGGACGGGTGCCCAGCATCCTCTACGGACTAAGAGAAAAGGATTTACCGGTAGGTATTAAAATCCTATTTTCTCTAACGTCCTAGAGGATGCTGGGGACTCCGTAAGGACCATGGGGATAGACGGGCTCCGCAGGAGACATGGGCACTTTAAGAAAGACTTTAGTTCTGGGTGTGCACTGGCTCCTCCCTCTATGCCCCTCCTCCAGACCTCAGTTTGATACTGTACCCAGTGGAGACTGGGTGCTTTTCAGGAGCTCTCCTCAGCTTTCTGACAGAAAGTATTTTGTTAGGTTTTTAATTTTCAGGGAGCACTGCTGGCAACAGACTCCCTCATCGAGGGACTGAGGGGAGAGAAGCAGCCCTACTCTCTGAGTTGCAAGGTCCTGCTTCTTAGGCTACTGGACACCATTAGCTCCAGTGGGATTGGTACGCAGGATCTCACCCTCGCCGTCCGTCCCAGAGCCGCGCCGCCGTCCCCCTCGCAGAGCCGGAAGATAGAAGCCGGGTGAGTATGAGAAGAAAAGAAGACTTCAGAGGCGGCAGAATACTTCATGATCTTCACTGAGGTAACGCACAGCACTGCAGCTGTGCGCCTTTGCTCCCATACACCTCACATACTCCGGTCACTGTAAGGGTGCAGGGCGCAGGGGGGGCGCCCTGGGCAGCAATATAAACCTCTTTCGCAAAAATATAACATATATACAGCTGGGCACTTTATATATGTATAAGCCCCCACCAATTTTACAGTTTAAGCGGGACAGAAGCCCGCCTCCGAGGGGGCGGGGCTTCTCCCTCAGCGCTCACCAGCGCCATTTTTTCTCCACAGCACCGCTGAGAGGAAGCTCCCCGGACTCTACCCTGCTTATACCACGTTAGACAAGAGGGTTGAAAAGAGGGGGGGGGCACATAATTTGCAAATTACATACAGCAGCACTACTGGGCAAACATTAAGTTACTGTTTTATTCCTGGGTTATATAGCGCTGGGGGGTGTGCTGGCATACTCTCTCTTTGTCTCTCCAAAGGGCCTTGTGGGGAAACTGTCTTCAGAAAAAGCATTCCCTGTGTGTGTAGTGTGTCGGTACACGTGTGTCGACATGTCTGAGGAAGAAGGCTATATTAGAGAGGAGCGGGAGCAAATGAATGTGGTGTCTCCGCCGACAGCTGATTGGATGGATATGTGGAATGTTTTAAATGCTAGTGTAAACTCATTGCACAAAAGATTAGACAAGGCAGAAGCTTTGGGACAGTCAGGGTTTAAACCCATGCCTGATCCTATGTTGCAGGGACTGTCAGGGTCTCATAAGCGCCCACTATCCCAGATTGTTGACACAGATACCGACACGGATTCTGACTCCAGTGTCGATTACGATGATGCAAAGTTACAGCCAAAATTGGCAAAATCCATTCGATTTATGATTATGGCAATAAAAGATGTTTTGCACATCACAGAGGAACCCCCTGTCGCTGACAAGAGGGTACATATGTACAAGGGTAAGAAGCCTGAGGTAACCTTTCCCCCCTCACACGAGCTGAACGAGTTATGTGAAAAAGCTTGGGAATCTCCAGATAAAAGACTGCAGATTTCCAAAAGGATTCTTATGGCGTATCCTTTCCCATCAACGGATAGGTTACGATGGGAATCCTCCCCTAGGGTGGACAAAGCATTAACACGCTTATCCAAGAAGGTAGCCCTCCCGTCCCAGGATACGGCTACCCTCAAAGAGTGTGCTGACCGCAAACAGGAGATTACCCTGAAGTCCATTTATACACATTCAGGTACCTTACTCAGACCGGCAATTGCGTCGGCCTGGGTGTGTAGTGCTGTAGCGGCATGGACAAATACCTTATCTGAGGGGATGGATAGCCTAGACAAGGATACTATTTTATTGACCCTGGGGCATATAAGAGATGCTGTCCTATATATGTGTGTATGCAAACTACAGGTGGTGCTGCAGGGCCCACACCCTTTTACTTGTCTTGTAGAGCAGCTCTGAAGCTGTTACAGTGCCCAGCTGCTGCAAGAAATCAGCTTGAATGCTTCAGGGGCTTGGGCATGGCCAACATGAGCCCCACACCGAAGGAGGGTGGGGGTGTTTAATGCAAACTTGGGGTTATCCAAGCGCCGCAAAAGGCCGCCATGCCCTGCATGCCCCTTTTCTCTTTTCATATACAGATGAGGGTTCCAGCCAACTTTGGCCCACTGCTTGGATGACATCACCGTATGCAAATCCGTCTGCTGCAGACCTTCCCCCAGGAATGCTTGCAATAGTTGTTGCATATGGTTTAATGTCTGAGGGTGCTTCAGTATTAGGCAGCCTTCCGCCCTCCCATGTTCATCTGAAAAGATGTGGTCTCCCTGCAGTTGTTGTCCCCTGACGAGAGTTCCCTTGTGCTTCCTCAGTTAAATCTCCTTAACTTGACGGGGGTGTGCCCGAGCAGCCGCCCTCCCCAGCCCTATCCCAAAACATACTTATCTTGCATATGAGATCTCTTGATCATGAAGATAGTTCTCACAGGTTGAGGTTCATCCTGGCCCCGCTCCCCGCTGGAGATCGCTGATGGGGACAGCAGCGGGGCTTCAGCAGAAGGGTGAGTATGTGTGGCCAGAGACCTCCCTTCCCATATGCAGGCCTGCAGAGTCTGCCGCGCAGGATGGGGCATGTGGCACTCTCCCTCCCAGGGGCTCTTCCAGATGTAGCTCCTCAGCAGTATTTTTCCCGGGCTGCGCGGCGCTCTCCCCGACTGGCATCCGCCCTGGAACACTGCCTTCCTCAACGCAACATCAGCAGGGGGCCCTGGCCTCATCACCATCCCAGGTCTTTCTCATGTATGTATCATGTATGTGTGTGTGATATATGTATGAATCATATATGTTTGTGATATATATATATATTCCATAGACAAAAAACCTTACGGTTTCACATGTCCCATTAAGGCTTCTTAGACATGATCGAAATTTCAGAAACCTGTTGTAACTCTTCCACTCAAACTCCAAAAAGCAATGAAATTCCGATCATTAAGGCTGACGCCTTAATGGACGTGTTCCTTGCGCAATACAGATATGGTATGCCATCACAGCCTGTGGGTAAGTGCAGATTCAGCACTCTCACAGAGTGAGATTGCTGTCACTCACACAATGGTGGAGCTGCTAATTCACAGATTTGTGTGCTCATTGGAATACACACATGCAGTCTATGCAACTGAAGGTCTGAGCGGAAGACAAAGCTGCTCAGATGAGGTAAGAGTGTTGTTGATTGGAGGGAGGAGAGCGGTGTGGATGGGGGAACAGAAGTGTGTGGATAGAGGGAACACTAAGCAGCACTAATGGGGGGGACAGAGAAACACAGGGGGTAATTCAGACCGAATCTGCACTTACCCACAGGCTGTGATGGCATACCATATCTGTATTACGCAAGGAACACGTCCATTAAGGCGTCAGCCTCAATGATCGGAATTTCATTGCTTTTTGGAGTTTGAGTGGAAGAGTTACAACAGGTTTCTGAAATTTCGATCATGTCTAAGAAGCCTTAATGGGACATGTGAAACCGTAAGGTTTTTTGTCTATGGAATTTCATCGCTTTTTTTAAATTTATTTTTTTTATTCAGAAATGTAAAATTTCACTGTAAGAATAAACATTTGATTTTTTAAATGTTTAATGAAAATGTTCGTATAACATCACTGTTCTGTGCAAAATTATTTTATTAACCAAACCAAATTGTTTAAGGTCCGTACACACTTAACGATTTAATGAGCGACGTCGCTCATTTTATCGTTAAGTGTGTATGCAGCCAGCGACAAACGATGCGCGGCCCCGCGGGTCAGCACCCTTGGTATGAGAGGAAGAGGAGGAAACACATAAACCGACCGGTACACCCACGGTGTCACTAGAGCGTCCAACGCTATCGCCTGAGGGTCCCTTGACCTGGCGCAATAGTTTTCTAGCTTTTTGTTGAGGCGGGACGCCATCATGTCCACCTGTGGCCATTCCCATCGGTTTGTAATCAGCCGGAAGACTTCTGGATGAAGTCCCCACTCTCCCGGGTGGAGGTCGTATCTGCTGAGGAAGTCTGCTTCCCAGTTGTCCACTCCCGGAATAAACACTGCCGACAGTGCTAACACGTGATTTTCCGCCCATCGGAGAATCTTCGTGGCTTCTGCAATCGCCATCCTGCTTCTCGTTGTTCTTGTCGGTTTACATGGGCGACCGCCGTGATGTTGTCTGACTGAATCAGTACTGGCTGACTTTGAAGCAGGGGTCTTGCCTGACTTAGGGCATTGTAAATAGCTCTTAGTTCCAGAATATTTATGTGTAGGGACATTTCCTGGCTTGACCATAGTCCCTGGAAATTTCTTCCCTGTGTGACTGCTCCCCAGCCTCGAAGGCTGGCGTCCGTGGTTACCAGGACCCAGTCCTGTATGCCGAATCTGCGGCCCTCCAGAAGATGAGCACTCTGCAGCCACCACAGTAGAGACACCCTGGTCCTTGCAGACAGGGTTATCCTCTGATGCATCTGAAGATGCGATCCGGACCACTTGTCCAACAGATCCCACTGAAAGATCCTTGCATGGAACCTTCCGAACGGAATTGCTTCGTAAGAAGCTACCATCTTTCCCAGGACTCGCGTGCAGTGGTGCACCGACACCTGTTTTGGTCTTAGGAGGTCTCTGACTAGCGATGACAACTCCTTGTCCTTCTCCTCCGGGAGAAACACCCTTTTCTGTTCTGTGTCCAGAACCATCCCCAGGAACAATAGACGTGTTGCAGGAACCAGCTGCGACTTTGGAATATTCAGGATCCAGCCGTGCTGTTGTAGCACCTGCCGAGCAAGTGCTACTCCGATCAACAACTGTTCCTTGGACCTCGCCTTTATCAGGAGATCGTCCAAGTACGGGATAATTATAACTCCCTTTTTTCGCAGGAGTATCATCATCTCGGCCATTACCTTGGTAAACACCCTCGGTGCCGTGGACAGACCAAACGGCAGCGTCTGGAATTGGTAATGACAGTCCTGTACCACAAATCTGAGGTACTCCTGGTGAGGAGAGTAAATGGGGACATGCAGGTAAGCATCCTTGATGTCCAGTGATACCATGTAATCCCCTTCCTCAGGCTTGAGATAACCGCCCTGAGCGATTCCATCTTGAACTTGAACCGTTTTATATACGTGTTCAAAGTTTAAAATGGGTCTCACCGAACCGTCCGGTTTCGGTACCACAAACATTGTGGAATAGTAACCCCTTACTTGTTGAAGGAGGGGTACCTTGACTATCACCTGCTGCAAATACAGCTTGTGAATTTGCCTCTATCACAGCCTCCCTGTCCAAGGGAGATGTTGGCAAGGCAGATTTTAGGAAACGGCGAGGGGGAGACGTCTCGAATTCCATCTTGAATCCCTGAGACACTACTTGTAGAATCCAGGGATCCACCTGTGAGCAAGCCCACTGATTGCTGAAGCACTTGAGACGGGCCCCCACCGCACCTGGCTCCACCAGTGGAGCCCCAGCGTCATGCTGTGGACTTAGCGGAAGCGGGGGAGGACTTTTGTTCCTGGGAACTGGCTGTATATATATATATATATATATATATGCACACACACTCATGTATATACATGTATACACAAATACACGTATGTACATGTTTATGTATGTATAATACACTGATAGAGTACATTATATTTATGAATTAATTGCTTCCCGATTCTGCAGCAGCATCATCAGCACCATCAGTGTTACTCACAGTCACTTCACACTGACTGCTGCACAACACATCACTTAATTTCCGGGCCGCCCGCCACCTGGTGAAGAGACATGGGAGATGAAGGACCAGCAGTGCCACGTTGAGCGGAAGTATTGTGAATTAGTTACCCACACACTCCTTGTGACACCTGCTCCCCGTCTGCCCTCCCACCCGCCGCCTGCCATCCGGAACCCGCACTGACAAGTAAGTCTCAGCAGAATGTGTCTGCCGGCGGCTCCCAGTCCCCCCTAGAGGAACACTGCCAGTGGTGTGGCAGCCGCGGCAAACTAGGACTGAGAGACCGCAGCGGGAGGAAAGCACGGGTGGGCGGGAGGAGAGCATAGGCGGACATCACCACGTCACATTGCAAGGTGACACCAGTCCCCCCAGTGAGGCCGCCGACGAATGCACTCAGCATAGTATTAGCAGCAGGCAGAGGGGGGGCGGGCGCAGCGGTGGTGGGAGGTACGGAAATGAGCTACAGGCTAGGCTCCACCGATCACACACTCAGCGATCACTGTGCCACAGCAAGCGTGGCGTGCAGCGGTGCTGGACATTAGGGAGTGCCTGTGCGCACCAGGCACCCCCTGTACGCACGCCTATGCGCTACCACCCCCCATATGCCACACTACATCACTATGCTATAGCCCTCCCATATGCTGCACTTCATAGTTACACTATACCCCCCATACAACATACTACATCACCACACTACACTACTCACAATAAAATTAAAACATCCCAGTTCCTCATTCTTAATGAGCTCACGTGAGTTCTCTCCCCAACGGAGCTCCAGACCAAGTAACAATGAAGACACCAGCAGCGTGTAGGGGGCAGGCCTGGTCCACTTGTCAGGAGAGAGCAGTCACTGGAGGGTAAGAAGGGGGCGGGGCCTAGTCCTACAGACGGGAGAGAGCACAGACAGGAGAGAGCAAGGTACAGGGGTAGAAGGGGACGGCTGATGTGAAGAAGGGGGCGGGGCCTATTCTTGCATCCTTTCAAAATTCGACATTTGACAAATTCGACTTTTCTGCAATGGTACAAATGCGGCAATTCAACAAAAGTATATTCAATTGAAGTTTGTAAATTCGACAACAGTGCTTTTAAACAGTAAATTCGTCATTTTCAATCCGCCACACTTTGCAGGCGGAATCTAATAAAAAAAATTTAAAACATGTTTTTTTTGGGGTAATAGCATATCTATTTATATTAGAAGGGATTAGGTACTTGGTTTGTCTTTTTTGGAGGCACAAGTATTATTTATATATTTTTTAAAAGATTATTATTATTATTTTTTTTTAAATGGAATGTGAAAAACCCGGAAAAGAAAAATTGCGTGCGGTCCCCCCTCCAAAGCATAACCAGCCTCGGGCTCTTCGAGCCGGTCCTGGTTCTAAAAATCCGGGGGGAAAACGGACAGGGGATCCCCCGTATTTTTAAAACCAGCTCCGGGCTCTGCGCCTGGTGCTGGTGCAAAAAATACGGGGGACAAAAAGAGTAGGGTCCCCCATTATTTTTACACCAGCATCGGGCTCCACTAGTTGGACAGATAATGCCACAGCCGGGGGTCACTTTTATACAGTGCCCTGCGGCCGTGGCATTAAATATCCAACTAGTCACCCCTGGCCGGGGTACCCTGGGGGAGTGGGGACCCCTTCAATCAAGGGGTCCCCCCCCAGCCACCCAAGGGCCAGGGGTGAAGCCCGAGGCTGTCCCCCCCATCCAAGGGCTGCGGATGGGAGGCTGATAGCCTTGAGAAAATTGAAAGAATATTGTTTTTTCCAGTAGTACTACAAGTCCCAGCAAGCCTCCCCCGCAATCTGGTACTTTGAGAACCACAAGTACCAGCATGCGGGAGAAAAACGGGCCCGCTGGTACCTGTAGTTCTACTGGGGAAAAAATACCCAAATAAAAACAGGACACAGACACCGTGAAAGTATAACTTTATTTCACACCTGCCGACACACACATACTTACCTATGTTGACACGAAGCAGTCGGTCCTCTTCTCCAAGTAGAATCCACGGGTACCTGAAAATAAAAATAAGATTTTACTTACCGATAAATCTATTTCTCATAGTCCGTAGTGGATGCTGGGACTCCGTCAGGACCATGGGGAATAGCGGCTCCGCAGGAGACATGGCACAAAATGTAAAAGTTTGACCACTAGGTGGTGTGTACTGGCTCCTCCCCCTATGACCCTCCTCCAAGCCTCAGTTAGGATACTGTGCCCGGACGAGCATACACAATAAGGAAGGATTTTGAATCCCGGGTAAGACTCATACCAGCCACACCAATCACACCGTACAACTTGTGATCTGAACCCAGTTAACAGTATGATAACGTAGGAGCCTCTGAAAAGATGGCTCACAACAATAAACAACCCGATTTTTTTGTAACAATAACTATGTACAAGTATTGCAGACAATCCGCACTTGGGATGGGCGCCCAGCATCCACTACGGACTATGAGAAATAGATTTATCGGTAAGTAAAATCTTATTTTCTCTGACGTCCTAGTGGATGCTGGGACTCCGTCAGGACCATGGGGATTATACCAAAGCTCCCAAACGGGCGGGAGAGTGTGGATGACTCTGCAGCACCGAATGAGAGAACTCCAGGTCCTCCTTAGCCTGGGTATCAAATTTGTAGAATTTTACAAACATGTTCTCCCCTGACCACGTAGCTGCTCGGCAGAGTTGTAATGCCGAGACCCCTCGGGCAGCCGCCCAAGATGAGCCCACCTTCCTTGTGGAGTGGGCATTGACAGATTTAGGCTGTGGCAGGCCTGCCACAGAATGTGCCAGTTGAATTGTGCTACAAATCCAACGAGCAATCGTCTGCTTAGAAGCAGGAGCACCCAGCTTGTTGGGTGCATATAGTATAAACAGCGAGTCAGATTTTCTGACTCCAGCCGTCCTTGAAATATATATTTTCAATGCTCTGACAACGTCCAGCAACTTGGAATCCTCCAAATCGCTAGTAGCCGCAGGCACCACAATAGGCTGGTTCAGGAGAAACGCTGATACCACCTTAGGCAGAAAATGAGGACGCGTCCTCAATTCTGCCCTGTCCGAATGGAAAATCAGATATGGGCTTTTATACGACAAAGCCGCCAATTCTGACACTCTCCTGGCTGAAGCCAGAGCCAGTAGCATGGTTACTTTCCATGTAAGATATTTCAAATCTACCGATTTGAGTGGCTCAAACCAATGGGATTTGAGAAAATCCAAAACTACATTGAGATCTCACGGTGCCACTGGGGGCACAACCGGGGGCTGTATATGTAGTACTCCTTTTACAAAAGTCTGGACTTCAGGAACTGAAGCCAATTCTTTCTGGAAGAAAATCGACAGGGCCGAAATTTGAACCTTAATGGACCCTAATTTGAGGCCCATAGATAATCCTGTTTGCAGGAAATGTAGGAATCGACCCAGTTGAAATTCCTCTGTCGGGGCCTTCCTGGCCTCACACCATGCAACATATTTTCTCCAAATGCGGTGATAATGTTGTGCAGTCACCTCCTTCCTGGCTTTGACCAGGGTAGGGATGACCTCTTCCGGAATGCCTTTTTCCTTTAGGATCCGGCGTTCAACCGCCATGCCGTCAAACGCAGCCGCGGTAAGTCTTGGAATAGACACGGTCCCTGCTGAAGCAGATCCCTTCTTAGAGGTAGAGGCCACGGATCTTCCGTGAGCATCTCCTGAAGTTCCGGGTACCAAGTCCTTCTTGGCCAGTCCGGAGCCACTAGTATCGTTCTTACTCCCCTTTGCCGTATAATTCTCAGTACCTTGGGTATGAGAGGCAGAGGAGGAAACACATACACTGACTGGTACACCCATGGTGTTACCAGAGCGTCCACAGCTATTGCCTGAGGATCTCTTGACCTGGCGCAATACCTGTCCAGTTTTTTGTTTGTTTACGTGGGCGACTGCCGTGATGTTGTCCGACTGGATCAACACCGGCTGACCCTGAAGCAGAGGTTTTGCCAGGCTTAGAGCATTGTAGATTGCTCTTAGTTCCAGTATATTTATGTGAAGAGACGTTTCCAGGCTTGACCACACGCCCTGGAAGTTTCTTCCTTGTGTGACCGCTCCCCAGCCTCTCAGGCTGGCATCCGTGGTCACTAGGACCCAGTTCTGTATGCCGAATCTGCGGCCCTCCAACAGATGAGCACTCTGCAACCACCATAGCAGAGAGACCCTTGTCCTTGTCGACAATTTTATGCGCTGATGCATCTGCAGATGCGATCCGGACCATTTGTCTAGCAGATCCCACTGAAAAATTCGTGCATGGAATCTGCCGAATGGAATCGCTTCGTAAGAAGCCACCATTTTTCCCAGGACTCTTGTGCATTGATGCACAGACTAGAGATGAGCGCCGGAAATTTTTCGGGTTTTGTGTTTTGGTTTTGGGTTCGGTTCCGCGGCCGTGTTTTGGGTTCGACCGCGTTTTGGCAAAACCTCACCGAATTTTTTTTGTCGGATTCGGGTGTGTTTTGGATTCGGGTGTTTTTTTAAAAAAACCCTAAAAAACAGCTTAAATCATAGAATTTGGGGGTAATTTTGATCCCAAAGTATTATTAACCTCAAAAAACATAATTTACACTCATTTTCAGCCTATTCTGAACACATCACACCTCACAATATTATTTTTAGTCCTAAAATTTGCACCGAGGTCGCTGTGTGAGTAAGATAAGCGACCCTAGTGGCCGACACAAACACCGGGCCCATCTAGGAGTGGCACTGCAGTGTCACGCAGGATGGCCCTTCCAAAAAACCCTCCCCAAACAGCACATGACGCAAAGAAAAAAAGAGGCGCAATGAGGTAGCTGACTGTGTGAGTAAGATTAGCGACCCTAGTGGCCGACACAAACACCGGGCACATCTAGGAGTGGCACTGCAGTGTCACGCAGGATGTCCCTTCCAAAAAACCCTCCCCAAACAGCACATGACGCAAAGAAAAAAAGAGGCGCAATGAGGTAGCTGTGTGAGTAAGATTAGCGACCCTAGTGGCCGACACAAACACCGGGCCCATCTAGGAGTGGCACTGCAGTGTCACGCAGGATGTCCCTTCCAAAAAACCCTCCCCAATCAGCACATGATGCAAAGAAAAAGAAAAGAAAAAAGAGGTGCAAGATGGAATTATCCTTGGGCCCTCCCACCCACCCTTATGTTGTATAAACAAAACAGGACATGCACACTTTAACCAACCCATCATTTCAGTGACAGGGTCTGCCACACGACTGTGACTGATATGACGGGTTGGTTTGGACCCCCCCCAAAAAAGAAGCAATTAATCTCTCCTTGCACAAACTGGCTCTACAGAGGCAAGATGTCCACCTCATCTTCACCCTCCGATATATCACCGTGTACATCCCCCTCCTCACAGATTATCAATTCGTCCCCACTGGAATCCACCATCTCAGCTCCCTGTGTACTTTGTGGAGGCAATTGCTGCTGGTCAATGTCTCCGCGGAGGAATTGATTATAATTCATTTTAATGAACATCATCTTCTCCACATTTTCTGGATGTAACCTCGTACGCCGATTGCTGACAAGGTGAGCGGCGGCACTAAACACTCTTTCGGAGTACACACTTGTGGGAGGGCAACTTAGGTAGAATAAAGCCAGTTTGTGCAAGGGCCTCCAAATTGCCTCTTTTTCCTGCCAGTATAAGTACGGACTGTGTGACGTGCCTACTTGGATGCGGTCACTCATATAATCCTCCACCATTCTATCAATGTTGAGAGAATCATATGCAGTGACAGTAGACGACATGTCCGTAATCGTTGTCAGGTCCTTCAGTCCGGACCAGATGTCAGCATCAGCAGTCGCTCCAGACTGCCCTGCATCACCGCCAGCGGGTGGGCTCGGAATTCTGAGCCTTTTCCTCGCACCCCCAGTTGCGGGAGAATGTGAAGGAGGAGATGTTGACAGGTCGCGTTCCGCTTGACTTGACAATTTTGTCACCAGCAGGTCTTTCAACCCCAGCAGACCTGTGTCTGCCGGAAAGAGAGATCCAAGGTAGGCTTTAAATCTAGGATCGAGCACGGTGGCCAAAATGTAGTGCTCTGATTTCAACAGATTGACCACCCGTGAATCCTTGTTAAGCGAATTAAGGGCTGCATCCACAAGTCCCACATGCCTAGCGGAATCGCTCCGTGTTAGCTCCTTCTTCAATGCCTCCAGCTTCTTCTGCAAAAGCCTGATGAGGGGAATGACCTGACTCAGGCTGGCAGTGTCTGAACTGACTTCACGTGTGGCAAGTTCAAAGGGCATCAGAACCTTGCACAACGTTGAAATCATTCTCCACTGCACTTGAGACAGGTGCATTCCACCTACTATATCGTGCTCAATTGTATAGGCTTGAATGGCCTTTTGCTGCTCCTCCAACCTCTGAAGCATATAGAGGGTTGAATTCCACCTCGTTACCACTTCTTGCTTCAGATGATGGCAGGGCAGGTTCAGTAGTTTTTGGTGGTGCTCCAGTTTTCTGTACGTGGTGCCTGTACGCCGAAAGTGTCCCGCAATTCTTCTGGCCACCGACAGCATCTCTTGCACGCCCCTGTCGTTTTTTAAAAAATTCTGCACCACCAAATTCAAGGTATGTGCAAAACATGGGACGTGCTGGAATTGGCCCAGATTTAATGCACACACAATATTGCTGGCGTTGTCCGATGCCACAAATCCACAGGAGAGTCCAATTGGGGTAAGCCATTCCGCGATGATCTTCCTCAGTTGCCGTAAGAGGTTTTCAGCTGTGTGCGTATTCTGGAAAGCGGTGATACAAAGCGTAGCCTGCCTAGGAAAGAGTTGGCGTTTGCGAGATGCTGCTACTGGTGCCGCCGCTGCTGTTCTTGCGGCGGGAGTCCATACATCTACCCAGTGGGCTGTCACAGTCATATAGTCCTGACCCTGCCCTGCTCCACTTGTCCACATGTCCGTGGTTAAGTGGACATTGGGTACAGCTGCATTTTTTAGGACACTGGTGACTCTTTTTCTGAGGTCTGTGTACATTTTCGGTATCGCCTGCCTAGAGAAATGGAACCTAGATGGTATTTGGTACCGGGGACACAGTACCTCCAACAAGTCTCTAGTTGGCTCTGCAGTAATGATGGATACCGGAACCACGTTTCTCACCACCCAGGATGCCAAGGCCTCAGTTATCCGCTTTGCAGTAGGATGACTGCTGTGATATTTCATCTTCCTCGCAAAGGACTGTTGAACAGTCAATTGCTTACTGGAAGTAGTACAAGTGGGCTTACGACTTCCCCTCTGGGATGACCATCGACTCCCAGCGGCAACAACAGCAGCGCCAGCAGCAGTAGGCGTTACACGCAAGGATGCATCGGAGGAATCCCAGGCAGGAGAGGACTCGTCAGACTTGCCAGTGACATGGCCTGCAGGACTATTGGCATTCCTGGGGAAGGAGGAAATTGACACTGAGGGAGTTGGTGGGGTGGTTTGCGTGAGCTTGGTTACAAGAGGAAGGGATTTACTGGTCAGTGGACTGCTTCCGCTGTCACCCAAAGTTTTTGAACTTGTCACTGACTTATTATGAATGCGCTGCAGGTGACGTATAAGGGAGGATGTTCCGAGGTGGTTAACGTCCTTACCCCTACTTATTACAGCTTGACAAAGGGAACACACGGCTTGACACCTGTTGTCCGCATTTCTGGTGAAATACCTCCACACCGAAGAGCTGATTTTTTTGGTATTTTCACCTGGCATGTCAACGGCCATATTCCTCCCACGGACAACAGGTGTCTCCCCGGGTGCCTGACTTAAACAAACCACCTCACCATCAGAATCCTCCTGGTCAATTTCCTCCCCAGCGCCAGCAACACCCATATCCTCCTCATCCTGGTGTACTTCAACACTGACATCTTCAATCTGACTATCAGGAACTGGACTGCGGGTGCTCCTTCCAGCACTTGCAGGGGGCATGCAAATAGTGGAAGGCGCATGCTCTTCACGTCCAGTGTTGGGAAGGTCAGGCATCGCAAACGACACAATTGGACTCTCCTTGTGGTTTTGGGATTTCAAAGAACGCACAGTTCTTTGCGGTGCTTTTGCCAGCTTGAGTCTTTTCAGTTTTCTAGCGAGAGGCTGAGTGCTTCCATCCTCATGTGAAGCTGAACCACTAGCCATGAACATAGGCCAGGGCCTCAGCCGTTCCTTGCCACTCCGTGTGGTAAATGGCATATTGGCAAGTTTACGCTTCTCCTCCGACAATTTTATTTTAGGTTTTGGAGTCCTTTTTTTTCTGATATTTGGTGTTTTGGATTTGACATGCTCTGTACTATGACATTGGGCATCGGCCTTGGCAGACGACGTTGCTGGCATTTCATCGTCTCGGCCATGACTAGTGGCAGCAGCATCAGCACGAGGTGGAAGTGGATCTTGATCTTTCCCTAATTTTGGAACCTCAACTTTTTTGTTCTCCATATTTTATAGGCAGAACTAAAAGGCACCTCAGGTAAACAATGGAGATGGATGGATTGGATACTAGTATACAATTATGGACGGACTGCCACGGTTAGGTGGTATAAAAAAACCACGGTTAGGTGGTATATATTATAATAATAATACAATTATGGATGGACGGACTGCCTGCCGACTGCCGACACAGAGGTAGCCACAGCCGTGAACTACCGCACTGTACACTGGTTGATAAAGAGATAGTAGTATACTCGTAACAACTAGTATGACACTATGACGACGGTATAAAGAATGAAAAAAAAACCACGGTTAGGTGGTATATATTATAATAATAATACAATTATGGATGGACGGACTGCCTGCCGACTGCCGACACAGAGGTAGCCACAGCCGTGAACTACCGCACTGTACACTGGTTGATAAAGAGATAGTAGTATACTCGTAACAACTAGTATGACACTATGACGACGGTATAAAGAATGAAAAAAAAACCACGGTTAGGTGGTATATATTATAATAATAATACAATTATGGATGGACGGACTGCCTGCCGACTGCCGACACAGAGGTAGCCACAGCCGTGAACTACCGCACTGTACACTGGTTGATAAAGAGATAGTAGTATACTCGTAACAACTAGTATGACACTATGACGACGGTATAAAGAATGAAAAAAAAACCACGGTTAGGTGGTATATATTATAATAATAATACAATTATGGATGGACGGACTGCCTGCCGACTGCCGACACAGAGGTAGCCACAGCCGTGAACTACCGCACTGTACACTGGTTGATAAAGAGATAGTAGTATACTCGTAACAACTAGTATGACACTATGACGACGGTATAAAGAATGAAAAAAAAACCACGGTTAGGTGGTATATATTATAATAATAATACAATTATGGATGGACGGACTGCCTGCCGACTGCCGACACAGAGGTAGCCACAGCCGTGAACTACCGCACTGTACACTGGTTGATAAAGAGATAGTAGTATACTCGTAACAACTAGTATGACACTATGACGACGGTATAAAGAATGAAAAAAAAACCACGGTTAGGTGGTATATATTATAATAATAATACAATTATGGATGGACGGACTGCCTGCCGACTGCCGACACAGAGGTAGCCACAGCCGTGAACTACCGCACTGTACACTGGTTGATAAAGAGATAGTAGTATACTCGTAACAACTAGTATGACACTATGACGACGGTATAAAGAATGAAAAAAAAACCACGGTTAGGTGGTATATATTATAATAATAATACAATTATGGATGGACGGACTGCCTGCCGACTGCCGACACAGAGGTAGCCACAGCCGTGAACTACCGCACTGTACACTGGTTGATAAAGAGATAGTAGTATACTCGTAACAACTAGTATGACACTATGACGACGGTATAAAGAATGAAAAAAAAACCACGGTTAGGTGGTATATATTATAATAATAATACAATTATGGATGGACGGACTGCCTGCCGACTGCCGACACAGAGGTAGCCACAGCCGTGAACTACCGCACTGTACACTGGTTGATAAAGAGATAGTAGTATACTCGTAACAACTAGTATGACACTATGACGGTATAAAGAATGAAAAAAAAACCACGGTTAGGTGGTATATATTATAATAATAATACAATTATGGATGGACGGACTGCCTGCCGACTGCCGACACAGAGGTAGCCACAGCCGTGAACTACCGCACTGTACACTGGTTGATAAAGAGATAGTAGTATACTCGTAACAATTAGGATGACACTATGACGGTATAAAGAATGAAAAAAAAACCACGGTTAGGTGGTAGGTATATAATAATAAATAATACAATTCTGGTCGGACGGACTGCCTGCCGTGTGCCGACACAGAGGTAGCCACAGCCGTGAACTACCGCACTGTACACTGGTTGATAAAGAGATAGTAGTATACTCGTAACAATTAGGATGACACTATGACGGTATAAAGAATGAAAAAAAAACCACGGTTAGGTGGTAGGTATATAATAATAAATAATACAATTCTGGTCGGACGGACTGCCTGCCGTGTGCCGACACAGAGGTAGCCACAGCCGTGAACTACCGCACTGTACACTGGTTGATAAAGAGATAGTAGTATACTCGTAACAATTAGGATGACACTATGACGGTATAAAGAATGAAAAAAAAACCACGGTTAGGTGGTAGGTATATAATAATAAATAATACAATTCTGGTCGGACGGACTGCCTGCCGTGTGCCGACACAGAGGTAGCCACAGCCGTGAACTACCGCACTGTACACTGGTTGATAAAGAGATAGTAGTATACTCGTAACAATTAGGATGACACTATGACGGTATAAAGAATGAAAAAAAAACCACGGTTAGGTGGTAGGTATATAATAATAAATAATACAATTCTGGTCGGACGGACTGCCTGCCGTGTGCCGACACAGAGGTAGCCACAGCCGTGAACTACCGCACTGTACACTGGTTGATAAAGAGATAGTAGTATACTCGTAACAATTAGGATGACACTATGACGGTATAAAGAATGAAAAAAAAACCACGGTTAGGTGGTAGGTATATAATAATAAATAATACAATTCTGGTCGGACGGACTGCCTGCCGTGTGCCGACACAGAGGTAGCCACAGCCGTGAACTACCGCACTGTACTGTGTCTGCTGCTAATATAGACTGGTTGATATTTAAAGAGATATTAGTAGTATACAACAATACTATACTGGTGGTCAGGCACTGGTCACCACTCCTGCAGCAAAAGTGTGCACTGTTAATTAATATAATTGTACTCCTGGCTCCTGCTAACAACCTGCAGTGCTCCCCAGTCTCCCCCACAATTAATTATAAGCTTTTAATTTATACATTGATGACTGTGCAGCACACTGGGCTGAGCTGAGTGCACACAGACTGAGTCACACTGTGTGACTGACTGTGCTGTGTATCGTTTTTTTTTTCAGGCAGAGAACGGATATAGCAGAGAGAAGTGAACGGATATATTATATTAAATAAAAGTTAACTAGCTGCTGCACTGGTCACTGACTGTGGTAAACTAACTCTGTCTGCGACTCTGCACAATCTCTCTCTATCTAATCTATCTATCTCTATTCTAATGGAGAGGACGCCAGACACGTCCTCTCCCTATCAATCTCAATGCACGAGTGAAAATGGCGGCGACGCGCGGCTCCTTATATAGAATCCGAGTCTCGCGATAGAATCCGAGCCTCGCGAGAATCCGACAGCGTCATGATGACGTTCGGGCGCGCTCGGGTTAACCGAGCAAGGCGGGAAGATCCGAGTCGCTCGGACCCGTGGAAAAAAAAGTGAAGTTCGTGCGGGTTCGGATTCAAAGAAACCGAACCCGCTCATCTCTAGCACAGACACTGTCCCTGGTTTTAGGAGGTTCCTGACTAGTTCGGATAACTCCCTGGCTTTCTCCTCTGGAAGAAATACCTTTTTCTGAACAGTGTCCAGAATCATCCCTAGTTACAGCAGACGTGTCATCAGGATCAGTTGGGATTTTGGAAAATTCAGAATCCACCCGTGCTGTTGGAGCACTACTTGAGTTAGTGCTACTCCGACCTCCAGCTGTTCTCTGGATCTTGCCCTTATCAGGAGATCGTCCAAGTAAGGGATAATTAATACGCCTTCTCTTCGAAGAAGGATCATCATTTCGGCCATCACCTTGGTAAAGACCCTGGGTGCCGTGGACAATCCAAACGGCAGCGTTTGAAACTGATAATGACAGTTTTGTACCACGAACCTGAGGTATCCTTGGTGTGAAGGGCAAATTGGGACAAGAAGGTAAGCATCCTTGATGTCCAAGGACACCATAAAATACCCTTCTTCCAGATTCGCTATCACTGCTCTGAGTGACTCCATCTTGAACTTGAATTTTTGTATGTACAGGTTCAGAGATTTCAGATTTAAAATAGGTCTTACCGAGCCGTCCGGCTTCGGTACCACAAATAGCGTGGAGTAATACCCCTTTCCCTGTTGTAGAAGGGGTACCTTGACTATCACCTGCTGAGAATACAGCTTGTGAATGGCTTCCAAAACCGTAGCCCTGTCGGAGGGAGACGTTGGCAAAGCAGACTTTAGGAACCGGCGAGGGGGAGACTTCTCGAATTCCAACCTGTAACCCTGAGATATTACCTGCAGGATCCAGGGGTCCACCTGCGAGTGAGCCCACTGTGCGCTGAAATTCTTGAGGCGACCCCCCACCGCCCCTGAGTCCGCTTGTAAGGTCCCAGCGTCATGCTGAGGCCTTTGCAGAAGCCGGGGAGGACTTCTGCTCCTGGGAAGGGGCTGCTTGGTGCAGTCTCTTACCCTTTCCTTTGCCTCGGGGCAAATATGAATGTCCTTTTGCTCGCTTGTTCTTATAGGAACGAAAGGGCTGCGGCTGAAAAGACTGCGTCTTTTTCTGTTGGGAGGGGACTTGAGGTAAAAAGGTGGACTTCCCGGCTGTTGCCGTGGCTACCAAATCCGATAGACCGACCCCAAATAATTCCTCCCCTTTATACGGCAATACTTCCATATGCCGTTTGGAATCCGCATCGCCTGACCACTGTCGTGTCCATAGACTTCTTCTGGCAGATATGGACATCGCACTTACTCTTGATGCCAGAGTGCAGATATCTCTCTGTGTATCTCGCATATAAAGGAATGCATCCTTTAATTGTTCTATAGTCAATAAAATACTGTCCCTATCCAGGGTATCAATATTTTCAGTCAGGGAATCCGACCAAGCCACCCCAGCACTGCACATCCAGGCTGAGGCGATTGCTGGTCGCAGTATAACACCAGTATGTGTGTATATACTTTTTAGAGTATTTTCCAGCCTCCTATCAGCTGGATCCTTGAGGGCGGCCGTATCAGGAGACGGTAACGCCACTTGTTTGGATAAACGTGTGAGCGCCTTGTCCACCCTAGGGGGTGTTTCCCAGCGCGCCCTAACCTCTGGCGGGAAAGGGTATAATGCCAATAACTTCTTTGAAATTAGCAGTTTTTTATCAGGGGTAACCCACGCTTCATCACACACGTCATTCAATTCCTCTGATTCAGGAAAAACTACAGGTAGTTTTTTCAGACCCCACATAATACCCCTTTTTGTGGTACTTGCAGTATCAGAGATATGCAAAGCCTCCTTCATTGCCGTGATCATATAACGTGTGGCCCTACTGGAAAATACGTTCGTTTCTTCACCGTCGACACTAGATTCGGTGTCCGTGTCTGTGTCGACCGACTGAGGCAAAGGGCGTTTTACAGCCCCTGACGGTGTTTGAGACGCCTGTACAGGTACTAATTGGTTTGTCGGCCGTCTCATGTCGTCAACCGACTTTTGCAGCATGCTGACATTATCACGTAATTCCATAAACAAAGCCATCCATTCCGGTGTCGACTCCCTAGGGGGTGACATCACCATTACCGGCAATTGCTCCGCCTCCACACCAACATCGTCCTCATACATGTCGACACACACGTACCGACACACAGCAGACACACAGGGAATGCTCTGATAGAAGACAGGACCCCACTAGCCCTATGGGGAGACAGAGGGAGAGTTTGCCAGCACACACCAAAGCGCTATAATTATATAGGAACAACCTTATATAAGTGTTGTTTCCTTATAGCTGCTTAAATATATATAATATCGCCAAAAAATGCCCCCCCTCTCTGTTTTTTACCCTGTTTCTGTAGTGCAGTGCAGGGGAGAGCCTGGGAGCCTTCCTAGCAGCGGAGCTGTGTAGGAAAAATAAGAATTTACTTACCGATAATTCTATTTCTCGGAGTCCGTAGTGGATGCTGGGGTTCCTGAAAGGACCATGGGGAATAGCGGCTCCGCAGGAGACAGGGCACAAAAGTTAAGCTTTAGGATCAGGTGGTGTGCACTGGCTCCTCCCCCTATGACCCTCCTCCAAGCCTCAGTTAGGATACTGTGCCCGGACGAGCGTACATAATAAGGAAGGATTTTGAATCCCGGGTAAGACTCATACCAGCCACACCAATCACACTGTACAACCTGTGATCTGAACCCAGTTAACAGTATGAGAACAGAGGAGCCTCTGAAAGATGGCTCACTACAACAATAACCCGATTTAGTTAACAATAACTATGTACAAGTATTGCAGATAATCCGCACTTGGGATGGGCGCCCAGCATCCACTACGGACTCCGAGAAATAGAATTATCGGTAAGTAAATTCTTATTTTCTCTATCGTCCTAGTGGATGCTGGGGTTCCTGAAAGGACCATGGGGATTATACCAAAGCTCCCAAACGGGCGGGAGAGTGCGGATGACTCTGCAGCACCGAATGAGAGAACTCCAGGTCCTCCTTAGCCAGGGTATCAAATTTGTAGAATTTTACAAACGTGTTCTCCCCCGACCACGTAGCCGCTCGGCAAAGTTGTAAAGCCGAGACCCCTCGGGCAGCCACCCAAGATGAGCCCACCTTCCTTGTGGAATGGGCATTTACATATTTTTGGCTGTGGCAAGCCTGCCACAGAATGTGCAAGCTGAATTGTACTACAAATCCAACGAGCAATAGTCTGCTTAGAAGCAGGGGCACCCAGCTTGTTGTGTGCATACAGGATAAAACAGCAAGTCAGATTTCCTGACTCCAGCCGACCTGGAAAACTATATTTTCAGGGCCCTGACAACATCCAGCAACCTGGAGTCCTCCAAGTCCCTAGTAGCCGCAGGTACCACAATAAGCTGGTTCAGGTAAAACGCTGACACCACCCTAGGGATAAACTGGGGACGAGTCCGCAGCTTTGCTCTGTCCGAATGGACAATCAGATATGGCTTTGTGAGACAAAGCCGCCAACTTTGACACTCGCCTGGCCGAGGCCAGGACCAACCGCATGTTCACTTTCCATGTGAGATATATCAAATCCACAGATTTGAGTGGTTTAAACCAATGTGATTTTTGGAATCCCCAAAACTACGTTGAGATCCCCCAGTGCCACTGGAGACATCAAAGGGGTTGTATATGCAGTACTCCCTTGACAAACTTCTGGACTTCAGGAACTGAAGCCAATTCTTTCTGGAAGAAAATCGACAGGCCGAAATTTGAACCTTAATGGACCCCAATTTGAGGCCCATAGACACTCCTGTTTGCAGGAAATATAGGAATTAACCTAGTTGAAATTCTTCCGTGGAGCCTTCCTGGCCTCACACCATGGAACATATTTTCACCTAAACTGTGATAATGTTGTGCGGTCACCTCCTTCCTGGCTCTGACCAGGGTAGGGATGACCTCTTCCGGAATGCCTTTTTACCTTAGGATCCGGCGTTCACCCGCCCCTGCGTCAACGCAGCTGCGGTAAGTCTTGGAACAGACATGATTCTTGCTGAATCAAGACCCTTCTTATCTCTTGAAGTTCCGGTTACCAAGTCCTTCTTGGCCAAACCGGAGCCACGAGTATAATTCTTACTCCTCTCCTTCCTATAATTCTCAATACCCTGGGTATGAGAGGCAGAGGAGGGAACACATACCCGACTGGTACACCCACGGTGTTACCAGAGCGACCCAGCTATTGCCTGAGGGTCTCTTGACCTGGCGCTTCAGGTGGGACGCCATCTTATGACCACCTTTGGTCTTTCCCACGGTTTACAATCATGTGGAAACTTCCAGATGAAGTTCCCACTTTTCCGAGTGGAATTCATTCCTGCTGAGGAAATTCAGTTTTCCACTCCCGGAATGAACACTGCTGACAGTGTTATCACATGATTTTTTGCTCAGCGAAAAGTTCTTGCTGTCATTGCCCTCCTGCTTCTTGTGCCGCCCCGTCTGTTTACGTGGGCGACTGCCATGATGATGTCCGACCAGATCAGCACCGACTGACTTTGAAGCAGAGGTCTTCCTAGGCTCAGAGCATTGGAAATTGCTCTTAGCTCCAGTATATTCATATGGAGAAAAGTCTCCAGACTTGACCACATTCCTTGGAAATTTCTTCCCTGTGTGACTGCTTCCCAGCCTCTCAGGCTGGCATCCGTGGTCACCAGAACACAGTCCTGAATGCTGAATGTTCTGTCCTCTAGAAGATGAGCACTCTGCAGCCCCCACAGAAGAGACACCCTTGTCCTTGGAGACAGGATTATCTGCTGATGCATCTGAAGATGCGATCCGGACCATTCGTCCAGCAAATCCCCCTGAAAATTTTTTGCGTGAGATCTGCCGAATGGAATTGCTTCGTAAGAAGCCACCATTTTTCCCAGGACTCCTGTGCATTGATGCACTGATACTTGGCCTGGTTTTAGGAGGTTTCTGACTAGTTCGGATAGCTCCCTGGCTTTCTCCTCCAGGAGAAACACCTTTTTCTGGACTATGCCCAGAATCATTCCTAGGAACAGCAGACGTATCGTCGGAAAAACGCTGCGATTTTTGGAATATTTAGAATCCACTCGTGCTGTCATAGAACTACTTTAGATAGTGCTATTCCGACCTCCAACTGTTCTCTGGACCTTTCCCTTTTCAGGATATCGTCCAAGTAAGGGATAATTAAGATGCCCTTTTCTTTGAAGAGAATCATCTTTTCGGCCATTACCTTGGTAAAGGCCCGGGGTGCCGTGGATAATTCAACGGCAGCGTCAGAAACTGATATTGACAGTTCTGTACCACGAACCATAGGTACCCTTGTTGAGAAGGGCAAATTTGGACATGGAGGTAATCCTTGATGTCCAAGGACACCATATAGTCCCCTTTTTTCCGGTTCGCTATCACTGTCTGAGTGACTCCATCTTGATTTGAACCTTTGTATGTAAGTGTTCAAAAATTTCAGATTTAGAATATGTCTCACCAAGCCGTCTGGCTTCAGTACCACAATATAGTGTGGAAGACTAATACCCTTTTCCTTGATTGTAGGAGGGGTACTTTGATTATCACCTGCTGGAAATACAGCTTGTGAATTTTTTCCCAATACTGCCTCCCTGTCGGAGGGAGCCTTTGGTAAAGCAGACTTCAGGAACCTGCGAGGAAAAGATGTCTCGAATCTCCAAACTGTACCCCTGGGATAATACTTTGTACGATCTAGGGGTCAACTTGCGAGTGATCCCACTGCACGCTGAGACTCTTGAGACGACCCCCCACCTCACCTGAGTTAGCTTGCACGGCCCCAGCGTCCTGCTGAGGACTTGGCAGACTCGTTGGAGGGCTTCTGTTCCTGGAAAGGGGCTGCCTTCTGCAGTCTACTTCCCTTTCCTCTATGTCTGGGCAGATATGACTGGCCTTTTGCCCGCATGCCCTTATGGGAACGGAAGGATTGAGGCTGAAAAGACAGTGTCTTTTTCTGCTGAGATGTGACTTGGGGTAAAAAGGTTGGATTTCCCAGCTGTTGCCGTGGCCCCCAGGTCCGATGGACCGACCCCAAGTACCTACTTTCCTTTATACGACCATACTTTCATGTGCCGTATGGGGTCTGCATCACCTGACCACTGTCGTGTCCATAACATCTTCTGGCAGATATGGACAACGCACTTATCTTGATGCCAGAGTGCAAATATCCCTCTGTGCATCTCGCATATATATATATATATATATATAGACTGCATCCTATTAAATGCTCTATATCACTAAAATATTTTCAGTCAGGGAATCCGACCAAGCCAACCCAGCACTGCATTTCCAGGCTGAGGCGATCGCTGGTCGCAGTATAACCACCGTATGTGTGTATATACTTTTTAGGATATTACTCCAGCTTCATATCAGCTGGCTCCTTGAGGGCGGCCGTATGATAAGCGTGTGAGCGCCTTATCCACCCTAAGGGGTGTTTCCCAACGCGCCCTAACTTCTGGCGGGAAAAGGTATAACGCCAATATTTGCTATCGGGGTAAACCCACGCCTCATCACACACTTCATTTTATTTTATCTGATTCAGGAAAAACTACGGTAGTTTTTTCACTGCCACATAATACCCATCTTTGTGGTACTTGTAGTATCAGAAATATGTAACACCTCCTTCATTGCCCTTAACGTGTGGCCCTAATGAGGAATACGTTTGTTTATTCACCGTCGACACTGGATTCAGTGTCCGTGTCTGTGTCTGTGTCGACCGACTAAGGTAAACGGGCGTTTTAAACCCCTGACGGTGTTTTTGAGACGTCTGGACCGGTACTAATTGTTTGTCGGCCGTCTCATGTCGTCAACCGACCTTGCAGCGCGTTGACATTATCACGTAATTCCCTAAATAAGCCATCCATTCCGGTGTCGACTCCCTAGAGAGTGACATCACCATTACAGGCAATTGCTCCGCCTCCTCACCAACATCGTCCTCATACATGTCGACACACACGTACCGACACACAGCACACACACAGGGAATGCTCTGATAGAGGACAGGACCCACTAGCCCTTTGGAGAGACAGAGGGAGAGTTTGCCAGCACACACCAAAAACGCTATAATTATATAGGGACAACCTTATATAAGTGTTTTCCCTTATAGCATCTTTATATATATGTCTAACGCCAAATTAGTGCCCCCCCTCTCTGTTTTAACCCTGTTTCTGTAGTGCAGTGCAGGGGAGAGCCTGGGAGCCTTCCCTCCAGCCTTTCTGTGAGGGAAAATGGCGCTGTGTGCTGAGGAGATAGGCCCCGCCCCCTTTTCGGCGGGCTCGTCTCCCGCTCTTCAACGGATTCTGGCAGGGGTTAAATATCTCCATATAGCCCCCGGAGGCTATATGTGAGGTATTTTTTGCCAAATAACAGGTTTCCATTGCTGCCCAGGGCGCCCCCCCCCACCGCCCTGCACCCTCAGTGACTGCCGTGTGAAGTGTGCTGAGAGCAATGGCGCACAGCTGCAGTGCTGTGCGCTACCTTAAGAAGACTGAAGAGTCTTCTGCCGCCGATTTCTGGACCTCTTCTCTTTTCGGCATCTGCAAGGGGGCCGGCGGCGCGGCTCCGGTGACCCATCCAGGCTGTACCTGTGATCGTCCCTCTGGAGCTAATGTCCAGTAGCCTAAGAAGCCAATCCATCCTGCACGCAGGTGAGTTCACTTCTTCTCCCCTAAGTCCCTCGATGCAGTGATCCTGTTGCCAGCAGGACTCACTGTAAAATAAAAAACCTAAAACTAAACTTTTCTAAGCAGCTCTTTAGGAGAGCCACCTAGATTGCACCCTTCTCGGCCGGGCACAAAAACCTAACTGAGGCTTGGAGGAGGGTCATAGGGGGAGGAGCCAGTGCACACCACCTGATCCTAAAGCTTAACTTTTGTGCCCTGTCTCCTGCGGAGCCGCTATTCCCCATGGTCCTTTCAGGAACCCCAGCATCCACTAGGACGATAGAGAAATGGCGCTGTGTGCTGAGGAGATAGGCCCCGCCCCCTATTTCGGCGGGCTCTTCTCCCGGTTTTTCTGATACCTGGCAGGGGTGAAATACATCCATATAGCCTCAGGGACTATATGTGATGTATTCTTTTTAGCCAGAAAGGTAATCTCGTTGCTGCCCAGGGCGCCCCCCCCAGCGCCCTGCACCCTCAGTGACCGCTGGTGTGAAGTGTGCCTGAGCGCAATGGCGCACAGCTGCAGTGCTGTGCGCTACCTCATGAAGACTGAAAAGCCTTCAGCCGCCGGTTTCTGGACCTCTTCTTACTTCGGCATCTGCAAGGGGGTCGGCGGCGCGGCTCCGGTGACCCATCCAGGCTGTACCTGTGATCGTCCCTCTGGAGCTAGTGTCCAGTAGCCTAAGAAGCAAATCCATCCTGCACGCAGGTGAGTTCACTTCTTCTCCCCTAGGTCCCTCGTTGCAGTGAGCCTGTTGCCAGCAGGACTCACTGAAAATAAGAAACCTATCAAAACTTTTACTCTAAGCAGCTCTTTATGAGAGCCACCTAGATTGCACCCTGCTCGGACGGGCACAAAAACCTAACTGAGGCTTGGAGGAGGGTCATAGGGGGAGGAGCCAGTACACACCACCTAGTGGTCAAACTTTTAAATTTTGTGCCCTGTCTCCTGCGGAGCCGCTATTCCCCATGGTCCTGACGGAGTCCCAGCATCCACTAGGACGTCAGAGAAAGATAATTATACTCACCTGATCCAGGTTCCAGATTAAATCCACGTACTTGGCAAAACAACAAACCGAACACCCGGACCAGACGGACTGAAAGGGGTCCCATGTTTACACATGGGACCCCTTTCCACGAATGCAGACATCCGAATCTCGCGGGAATCCGACAGCGGGATGATGACGTTCGGGCGCGCTCGGGTTAGCCGAGCAAGGCGGGAAGGTTCGAACCTGCCTCGGACCCATGTAAAATGGGTGAAGTTCGGGGGGTCCGGATTCCGACGAACCGAACCCACTCATCACTAGTATGTACGTGTGTGTCAGGTGCCGTGCGCGTACGTACGTACGTACGTACGTACGTACGTACGTACGTGTGTGTCAGGTGTCGTGCGTGTACGTGTGTGTGTGTGTGTCAGGTGGCGCGTACCTACATGTGTGTATGTCAGGTGCTGTGCATGTGTGTACGTACACGCGTGTATGTGTCAGGTGCCGCGCGTGTACGTGTGTGTGTGTGTGTGTGCCAGGAGCCACGCGTGTACATGCGTGAGGGTGTCAGGAGCCGCGCGTATACGTACATACGTGTAGGTTTCAGGTGCCGCGCGTATACATACGTGTGTGTGTCAGGAGCCGAGCGTGTACGTACATGTGTGTGTGTCAGGAGCAACGCGCGTGTGTGTCAGGAGCCACACGTGTGCATACGTGTGTGTGTGTCAGGTGCCACACATGTACGTACGTGTGTGTGTGTGTCAGGTGCCGCGCGTGTACGTGTGTGTGTCAAGTGCCGCGTGTGTACGTACGTATGTGTGTGCCTGGAGCCGCGCGTGTACATACATGTGTGTGTGTGTCTCAGGTGCTGTACGTGTATGTGTGTGTCTCAGGTGCTGCACGTGTATATGTGTGTATTTCAGGTGCTGCATTTGTATGCGTCAGCTGCCACGTGGGTGTCAGGTGTTGAGCGTGTATGTGTTTGTGTCAGCTGTCGCATCTGTATGTGTGTGACTGTCAGGTGCTGCGCGTGTATGTGTGTGTCAGGTGCTGTTCATGTATGTGGGAGTGGCAGGTGCTGCATGTGTATATATGTGTGAGTGGCAGGTGCTGCGTGTGTATACGAGTGTGTGTGAGGTGCTGCGAGTGTATGTGTGTGTTAGGTGCTCTGAGTGTATATGATTGTGTGTCAGGTGCTGTGCGTGTGTGCGTTAAATGCCACATGTATATATGTGTGTCAGGTGCTGCGTGTGTGTGTGTGTGTGTGTGTGTCAGGTGCTGCATGTTTGTATGTGTGTGTGTGTGTGTGTGTGTGTGTGTGTGTCAGGTGCTGCATGTCTGTATGTGTGTGTGTGTGTGTGTGTCAGGCGCTGCATGTCTGTGTGTGTGTGTGTGTGTGTGTGTGTGTGTGTCAGGTGCTGCATGTCTGTATATGTGTGTGGGTGTGTCAGGTGATGCATGTCTGTGTGTGTGGGTGTGTCAGGTGATGCATGTGTGTGTGTGTGTGGGTGTATCAGGTGCTGCATGTCTGTGTGTGTGTGTGGGTGTGTGTGTCTGTCAGGTGCTGCATGTGTGTGTCAGGTGCTGCATGTCTGCGTGTGTGTGTGTCAGGCGCTGTATGTCTGCGTGTGTGTGTCAGGCGCTGCATATCTGTGTCAGGTGCTGTGTGTGTGTGTGTGTGTGTGCGTGTCTGTCAGGTGCTGCGTGTCTGCGTGTGTGTCAGGCGCTGCGTGTCTGTCATGCGCTGCGTGTCTGCGTGTGTGTCAGGCGCTGCGTGTCTGCGTGTGTGTCAGGCGCTGCGTGTCTGCGTGTGTGTCAGGCGCTGCGTGTCTGCGTGTGTGTCAGGCGCTGCGTGTCTGCGTGTGTGTCAGGCGCTGCGTGTGTGTCAGGCGCTGCGTGTCTGCGTGTGTGTCAGGCGCTGCGTGTCTGCGTGTGTGTCAGGCTCTGCGTGTGTGTCAGGCGCTGCGTGTGTGTCAGGCGCTGCGTGTGTGTCAGGCGCTGCGTGTCTGCGTGTGAGTCAGGCGCTGCGTGTCTGCGTGTGTGTCAGGCGCTGCGTGTCTGCGTGTTTGTGTGTCAGGTGCTGCGTGTGTGTGTCAGGTGCTGCGTGTGTGTGTGTCAGATGCTGCGTGTCTGCGTGTGTGTCAGGTGCTGCGTGTGAGTATGTCAGGTGCTGCGTGTGTCAGGAGCATGTGAGTGTCAGGTGCGTGTGTGTGTCAGGCGCTGCGTGTGTCAGGCGCTGCCTGTGCGTGTGCGTGTGTGTCAGGCGCTGCCTGTGCGTCAGGCGCTGCGTGTCTGTGTGTGTCAGGCGCTGCGTGTCTGTGTGTGTCAGGCGCCGCGTGTCTGTCTGTCAGGCGCCGCGTGTCTGTCTGTCAGGCGCCGCGTGTCTGTCTGTCAGGCGCCGCGTGTCTGTCTGTCAGGCGCCGCGTGTCTGTCTGTCAGGCGCCGCGTGTCTGTCTGTCAGGTGCCGCGTGTCTGTCTGTCAGGCGCCGCGTGTGCGTCAGGCGCCGCGTGTGAGTCAGGCGCCGCGTGTGAGTCAGGCGCCGCGTGTGCGTCAGGCGCCGCATGTCTATGTGCGTCAGGCGCCGCGTGTGAGTGTGTGCGTGTGTGTCAGGTCCGTGTGAGTGTCAGGTGCTGCGTCTGTGTGTGCGTGTGTCAGGTGCTGCGTGTGTGTCAGGTGCTGCGTGTGAGTGTGTGTGCGCGTGTGTCAGGTCCGTGTGAGTGTCAGGTGCTGTGTGTGTGTGTGTCAGGTGCTGTGTGTTTGCGTGTGTGTCAGGTGCTGTGTGTGTGTGTGTGTGTGTGTCAGGTGCTGTGTGTGTGCGTGTGTGTCAGGCGCTGCATATGCGTATGCGTGTCAGGCGTTGCATGTCTGTGTGTGTCAGGCGCTGCATGTCTGGGGGGGGTGGCCGGACACACAGCAGAGAGGGGGGTGGGGGTGGCTGGACACACAGCAGAGAGGGGAGGGTGACCGGACACACGGCAGGGAGGGGAGGGGGTAGGGGGTGGCCGAACACAGCGGGAAGAGGGGGGAGTTGCCGAACACACAGCAGGGGAGGGGAGGGGATGGTGGCCAGACAAACAGCAGGGGAGGGGAGGGGGAGGGGAGGGTAGGCCGGACACACAGCAGGTGAGGGGGGGGGGGGTGGCTGGACACACAGCAGGGAGGGGGGGTAGGCAGGACACACAGCAGGGGAGGGGGGGTAGGCAGGACACACAGCAGGGGAGGGGAGGGTGGCCGGACAAACAGCAGGGAGGGGGGGGGTAGGCCGGATACACAGCAGGGGAGGGGGGTGGCTGGACACACAGCAGGTGAGGGGGGGGCTGGACACACAGCAGGTGAGGGGGGGGCTGGACACAAAGCAGGTGAGGGGGGGGGGGCTGGGCACACAGCAGGTGAGGGGGGGGCTGGGCACACAGCAGGTGAGGGGGGGGGGCTGGACACACAGCAGGTGAGGGGGGGGGCTGGACACACAGCAAGTGAGGGGGGGGCTGGACACACAGCAGGTGAGGGGGGGGGGCTGGACACACAGCAGGTGAGGGGGGGGCTGGACACACAGCAGGTGAGGGGGGGGGCTGGACACGCAGCAGGGGAGGGGGGGGGGCTGGACACGCAGCAGGGGAGGGGGGGGTAGGCCGGACACAGCAGGGGAGGGGAGGGTGGCCAGACACACAGCAGGGGAGGGGAGGGTGGCCGGACAAACAGCAGGGGGGGGGTAGGCCGGACACACAGCAGGGGAGGAGGGGGGGGCTGGACACACAGCAGGTGAGGGGGGGGCTGGACACACAGCAGGTGAGGGGGGGGGGTAGGCCGGACACACAGCAGGGAGGGGGGGGGGGGGGTAGGCCGCCGGACACACAGCAGGGGAGGGGAGGGTGGCCGGACAAACAGCAGGGAGGGGGGGGTAGGCCGGACACACAGCAGGTGAGGGGGGGGCGTGGCTGGACACACAGAAGGTGAGGGGGGGTCTGGACACACAGCAGGGAGGGGGGGGGTAGGCCGGACAAACAGCAGGGAGGGAGGGGGGGTAGGCCGGACACAGCAGGGAGGGGGGGGGGCTGGACACACAGCAGGGGGGGGGTAGGCCGGACGCACAGCAGGTGAGGGGGGGGTGGCTGGACACACAGCAGGGAGGGGGGGGTAGGCCGGACACACAGCAGGTGAGGGGGGGGGGCTGGACACACAGCAGGTGAGGGGGGGGGCGGACACACAGCAGGTGAGGGGGGCGGGTGGCTGGACACACAGCAGGTGAGGGGGGCGGGTGGCTGGACACACAGCAGGGAGGGAAGGGGGTAGGGGGGTGGCCTTATTATAATAACCGTGTGGGGGAGGAGTCTGCGGCGGTGGGTGAATGAGATGTGGGGGCAGGCTGCTAAGGGTGCAGGGGAAGGGAGCTGGATGGATCTGAATGTGAGCCGCACGTAAGGGACCATACTGATCCTCCCCACCTCAGCCCGCTGGTGCTGCTGCTGCCTGACTTCTTCCGTGCAGCACAGCTGTCTTCTCCGGCTGCCGCTCCCGCACCCGCTTCAGGTGTGGGGGTACCATACCGCTCAGTAGGCAAGCGCTGTCAGTCAGGAGTCAGCGCTGCACCGGATGTCTCTTCTGGATGTCCTCTGACTTTCTCCTGCGGCGCAACTCCAGCTATTCCTCCCGCTGCGGCTCCCACTTCGGGTAAGGGGACCATATTGCTCAGTAGTGAGCACTTTTGGTAAGCCTGCGGCTGCTATGCCGCTACCCCTCTCCTCCACAGTCCTAATGGGTCGCTGCAGTCTGTAAGGGACCGCAGGTGCACACACCCAGGAACCGCTGGCTCTCCTCCCGCCGCCAGCAGCTACTTTTATAACCTCAGCCTGCACGAGACCCCTTCCCTCACTCACTCTCGCTCTCCTGGCGGCCACTGCGCAGCCGCAACAAATTGAAAAGCCCTATCTCTATAATGGGGCATATTTCTCTTAATTAAAAAAACCCTATAACTTTCTGAAAAACCACAACCCCAAAAGGCACTACACTGGGGCATACTCTATCTAGTAAAACAAACCCCAAGTCTTAATTCGTCCTCTATCCGGAGTTATGCCTTCCCAAAAAATATCTAATTCACTCTATAGGAAAACGGTGTCAAAAAGCCACAAAGGAAGTCACAGAAAAAAACTGACAGTTGGAACTTTAGGTTACTCCCAATTCCTCATTTTTTATTATTTTGCCCTGAAATTTGGCATGCAGCACCGGGTGACGATTCTACACGCCCATGCCAAATTTCAGCTCAGTACGTCCAATCAGTTTTGAGGTGTAGCCCCTCAAACACCATGCCCCCATCTCAGAAGTTCCCTATGGGAGAATTCCGTTTGTTCGATTCAGCCTTAATATAAGGGCACGACCGTGCCCTTATAATATCTATCTATCTATCTATCTATCTATCTATCGTATGTGTGTGTATATATACATCTATACATACACGCTAACACCTGGACATACACTGATGTACCCACACCTTATATCCATACATACACGCCCTGACACCTGGACATACACCAACATTCCCACACCTGCATCTATACATACACATGCTGACACCTGGACATACACCAACATACAAGCACCTGCATCTATATATACACGCGCTGACAAATGGACATACACCGACGTACCCACACTTGCATCTATACATACATGCACTGACATCTGGACATACAAGCACCTGCATCTATACATACACGCGCTGACACCTGAACCTACACTGACCTTCCCACACCTGCATCTATACATACACATTCTGACACCTGGACATACACAGACGTACCCACACCTGCATCTATACATACACGCGTTGACACCTGGACGTACACTGACGTACACACACCTACATCTATATATGCATGGATGCAAATGTGGGTACGTCTGTATACGTCCAGGTGTTAGCATGTGTATGTATAGATGTTAGGTGTGGGTACATCAGTGTATGTCCAGGTGTCAGCACATGTATGTATAGATTCACATGTGGGTAAGCCGGTGTACGTCCACGTGTCAGCATGTGTAGGTATAGATGCAGGTGTGGGTACGTTGGTGTACGTTTAGGGGTCAGCGTGTTAATGTATAGATGTTGGTGTGTGTATGTCAGTGTACGTACAGATATAGGTGTGTGTGTGTGTGTGTGTGTGTGTGTGTGTGTGTGTGTGTGTGTGTGTATGTATGTATGTATGTATGTATATGTATAGAGGAAGGTGTGATACATACATATAACACATACATGATAGATACATACATATATCACACACACGATAGATAGATAGAACACATACATACAAGATAGATACATACATACATACATGATAGATACATATATATACACACACATACGATAGATAGATGGATAGATACATACATATATATATATATATATCACAAACATATATGATTCATACATATATCACACACACATACATGATACATACATGAGAAAGACCTGGGATGGTGATGAGGCCAGGGCCCCCTGCTGATGTTGCGTTGAGGAAGGCAGTGTTCCAGGGCGGATGCCAGTCGGGGAGAGCGCCGCGCAGCCCGGGAAAAATACTGCTGAGGAGCTACATCTGGAAGAGCCCCTGGGAGGGAGAGTGCCACATGCCCCATCCTGCGCGGCAGACTCTGCAGGCCTGCACATGGGAAGGGAGGTCTCTGGCCACACGTACTCACCCTTCTGCTGAAGCCCCGCTGCTGTCCCCATCAGCGCTCTCCAGCGGGGAGCGGGGCCAGGATGAACCTCAACCTGTGAGAACTATCTTCATGATCAAAAGATCTCATATGCAAGATAAGTATGTGTTGGGATAGGGCTGGGGAGGGTGGCTGCTCGGGCACACCCCCGTCAAGTTAAGGAGATTTAACTGAGGAAGCACAAGGGAACTCTCGTCTGGGGACAACAACTGCAGGGAGACCACATCTTTTCAGATGAACATGGGAGGGCGGAAGGCTGCCTAATACTGAAGCACCCTCAGACATTAAACCATATGCAACAACTATTGCAAGCATTCCTGGGGGAAGGTCTGCAGCAGATGGATTTGCATACGGTGATGTCATCCAAGCAGTGGGCCAAAGTTGGCTGGAACCCTCATCTGTATATGAAAAGAGAAAAGGGGCATGCAGGGCATGGCGGCCTTTTGCGGCGCTTGGATAACCCCAAGTTTGCATTAAACACCCCCACCCTCCTTCGGTGTGGGGCTCATGTTGGCCATGCCCAAGCCCCTGAAGCATTCAAGCTGATTTCTTGCAGCAGCTGGGCACTGTAACAGCTTCAGAGCTGCTCTACAAGACAAGTAAAAGGGTGTGGGCCCTGCAGCACCACCTGTAGTTTGCATACACACATATATAGGACAGCATCTCTTATATGCCCCAGGGTCAATAAAATAGTATCCTTGTCTAGGCTATCCATCCCCTCAGATAAGGTATTTGTCCATGCCGCTACAGCACTACACACCCAGGCCGACGCAATTGCCGGTCTGAGTAAGGTACCTGAATGTGTATAAATGGACTTCAGGGTAATCTCCTGTTTGCGGTCAGCACACTCTTTGAGGGTAGCCGTATCCTGGGACGGGAGGGCTACCTTCTTGGATAAGCGTGTTAATGCTTTGTCCACCCTAGGGGAGGATTCCCATCGTAACCTATCCGTTGATGGGAAAGGATACGCCATAAGAATCCTTTTGGAAATCTGCAGTCTTTTATCTGGAGATTCCCAAGCTTTTTCACATAACTCGTTCAGCTCGTGTGAGGGGGGAAAGGTTACCTCAGGCTTCTTTCCCTTGTACATATGTACCCTCTTGTCAGCGACAGGGGGTTCCTCTGTGATGTGCAAAACATCTTTTATTGCCATAATCATAAATCGAATGGATTTTGCCAATTTTGGCTGTAACTTTGCATCATCGTAATCGACACTGGAGTCAGAATCCGTGTCGGTATCTGTGTCAACAATCTGGGATAGTGGGCGCTTATGAGACCCTGACAGTCCCTGCAACATAGGATCAGGCATGGGTTGAAACCCTGACTGTCCCAAAGCTTCTGCCTTGTCTAATCTTTTGTGCAATGAGTTTACACTAGCATTTAAAACATTCCACATATCCATCCAATCAGCTGTCGGCGGAGACACCACATTCATTTGCTCCCGCTCCTCTCTAATATAGCCTTCTTCCTCAGACATGTCGACACACGTGTACCGACACACTTCACACACAGGGAATGCTTTTTCTGAAGACAGTTTCCCCACAAGGCCCTTTGGAGAGACAGAGAGAGAGTATGCCAGCACACCCCCCAGCGCTATATAACCCAGGAATAAAACAGTAACTTAATGTTTGCCCAGTAGTGCTGCTGTATGTAATTTGCGAATTATGTGCCCCCCCCACCCCTCTTTTCAACCCTCTTGTCTAACGTGGTATAAGCAGGGTAGAGTCCGGGGAGCTTCCTCTCAGCGGTGCTGTGGAGAAAAAATGGCGCTGGTGAGTGCTGAGGGAGAAGCCCCGCCCCCTCGGAGGCGGGCTTCTGTCCCGCTTAAACTGTAAAATTGGTGGGGGCTTATACATATATAAAGTGCCCAGCTGTATATATGTTATATTTTTGCGAAAGAGGTTTATATTGCTGCCCAGGGCGCCCCCCCTGCGCCCTGCACCCTTACAGTGACCGGAGTATGTGAGGTGTATGGGAGCAAAGGCGCACAGCTGCAGTGCTGTGCGTTACCTCAGTGAAGATCATGAAGTCTTCTGCCGCCTCTGAAGTCTTCTTTTCTTCTCATACTCACCCGGCTTCTATCTTCCGGCTCTGCGAGGGGGACGGCGGCGCGGCTCTGGGACGGACGGCGAGGGTGAGATCCTGCGTACCAATCCCACTGGAGCTAATGGTGTCCAGTAGCCTAAGAAGCAGGACCTTGCAACTCAGAGAGTAGGGCTGCTTCTCTCCCCTCAGTCCCTCGATGAGGGAGTCTGTTGCCAGCAGTGCTCCCTGAAAATGAAAAACCTAACAAAATACTTTCTGTCAGAAAGCTCAGGAGAGCTCCTGAAAAGCACCCAGTCTCCACTGGGTACAGTATCAAACTGAGGTCTGGAGGAGGGGCATAGAGGGAGGAGCCAGTGCACACCCAGAACTAAAGTCTTTCTTAAAGTGCCCATGTCTCCTGCGGAGCCCGTCTATCCCCATGGTCCTTACGGAGTCCCCAGCATCCTCTAGGACATTAGAGAAAATAGGATTTTAATACCTACCGGTAAATCCTTTTCTCTTAGTCCGTAGAGGATGCTGGGCACCCGTCCCAGTGCGTACTGTGTCTGCAGTTATTAAATGGCCCTTAACTCCAGAACATTTATGTGGAGATGAAAACATCCAAGGAAGACTTGACCATCTTCCTTGGATGTTTTCCCCCTGTGTGACTGCTCTCCAGCCTCAGAGGGTTGCATCCGTGGTCCCTAGGATCCCGTCCTGGATCCCGAACCATCGCCCCTCTAGGTGGTGAGAACTGTGCAGCCACCAATGGAGTGAGATTCTGGTCTTGGAAGACAGGATTATCCTCCGGTGCATGTGTAGGTGGGATCCGGACCACTTGTCCAACAGGTCCCACTGGAACACTCTGGCATGGAACCTGCCAAACTGAATGGCCTCGTAGGCCGCAACCATCTTCCCCAGCAACTGAATGCAATGATGGATTAACACTCTTGCTGGTTTCAGAATTTGTTTGACCAGACTCTGGATCTCCAGAGCCTTTCCACTAGAAGAAAACCTCTTCTGTGTCCAGTATCACTCCCAAAAACAACAACCGCGTCATTGGGACCAACTGCGATTTTGGCAAGTTTAGGAGCCAACCATGTTGTTGAAGAACTGTCAGGGAGAGTAGATGTTTTGCACCAACTGGTCCCTGGATCTCGCCTTTATCAGGAGATCATCCAAGTACGGGATAATTGTGACTCCTTGCTTGCGAAGGAGAACCATCATTTCCGCCATCACCCTGGTGAAAATCCTCGGAGCCGTGGACAGACCAAACGGCAACGTCTGAAATTGGTAATGACAATCCTGAATTGCAAACCTCAGGTAGCTTGATGCAGTGGCTAAATGGGAACATATAAGTAGGCATCCTTTATGTCTACCAAAACCATGAAATCTCCTTTATCCCCCGGACTGGAGATCACTACCCTGAGAGATTCCATCTTGAAATTGAATTTCTTTAGGTAGAAATTAAGGGATTTCAGATTTCAGATTGGTCTGACTGAGCCGTCCGGCTTCGGGACCACGAAGAGGCTTGAATAAAAACCTTCTCCCTGCTGACTAAGGCTGATTTGAACAATCGGTGAGGGGGAACGTCTTGAAACCCCAGTTTGTACCCTTGGGACACTATTTGTAAAACCCACGAGTCCAGGTCCGAATGAATCCAGAACTGACTGAAGAGTTTTAGACGTGCCCCCCACTGGTGCGGGCTCCTGCAAGAGAGCCCCAGCGTCATGCAGTGGATTTGGCAAAAGCAGAGGACGATCTCTGCTCCTGCGATCTTGAAGAGGCTACAGACCTCTTCTCTCTTTTCCTTCCTCTACCTGCAAAGAAAGGGGAATCTTAACTTCTTGCATATCTATTGGGCCAAAATGACTGCGTCAGATAATGATGCGTCTTCATCCGTTGAGAGGGAACATAGGGCAAGAAGGATGACTTACCTGCGGGAGCTGCCGAGATCAAATCAACTAGGCCGTCGCCAAACAAGGCTTCACCTTCATAGGGAAGAGACTCCCTTTCTTCTTGGAGTCAGCATCAGCATTCCCTTGGTGAATCCACAATGCCCTCCTATCCGAGACTGCCATGAAATTGGCCCGGTGTAGGATTTTTAAATATGTGTAGTTTACTGTATGCAAAGGTTTAAAACCTTTTAGGAACTGAGATCTAAGGTGTATTACATGTAGTTTAAAAAAAACAAAAAAGGTTTATTTTATGGCAGTAGTTTCCAAACTGGGGTTCTTGCACTGGTAGCATAGTTTGGTGGTCCAGGACCAATTAAAATTATTTATACTTTATTAAATTGGCAAAACCATTCCCTCACAACATAACTGAACCTGAGGATGACATGCTATAAACACAATTTACTTAATTTTATATTTTTTTCTGAATTTCTCAATAAAA
The DNA here is from genome assembly GCF_028390025.1 of Pseudophryne corroboree. Taxonomy (NCBI): domain Eukaryota; kingdom Metazoa; phylum Chordata; class Amphibia; order Anura; family Myobatrachidae; genus Pseudophryne; species Pseudophryne corroboree. Next base: position 49,156 of record NW_026967856.1, on the reverse strand, counting down.
AAAACTTTGGCCTAGGGGTGCCGTGAAACAAATTTTGATACTCTAGGGCAGGGGTGTCAAACCCATGGGCCGCATGCCGCCCCCAATGCATCCTTTTGTGGCCCACAGGCCGGGGTCCGACAGGGGTCCTTTTGTGGCCCGATCACCTTGCTTAGAGCGAGGGCAGGAGAGTGCAGCCAGAGTCTTTGCTTTCTATGTGCGGCACCATCTTCCCGAAGAGATCACCGGGAAGATAGTGCCCCTTCCACTGGCTACAGCACAGGTATACTGGGGTGGGGTAGCAAACTGGGGGCCCCAATGGGCCCCTCCAGCAGTCCCTCTACCAAAACACGTCTTTTGGTTTTGCGGTGTTGTTATAACTACATGGTGACGATACTGTAGCACAGAGATTTTCAACCATTTACAACTCACGTCACACAGAACAAGATTTAAATATTGACAAGGCACACTGAAATATAATGGTGATGCATGGTGCAGTATCGTGTCCTAGGATGTCATGTCGCAGCTTCTCCATAGGTAACGCCTGAACAGGCCCGGTGACAGGGGGGACAAAGGGGACACTTGTTCAGGGCTCCAAGTATTAAGAACAGAAATAATGGGGCCACAGTGCCAATATTGCTTTTTAAAGTGTATCCACCAACTGCTCAATTTAAGCAGGAAAACAATTAACAGGCCAACTAAACCCTCCCCCCTCCTTTTACCCCATCACTTTGTCCAGTCCCTGTGGTCCATACTGTATTGCCATTATTATGCATGTTGCTGTGCTGGCCCTTTTCTGAATGTCCCTGCCACCGCCACCGAAGAGCTGGATAGCCCAGTATGAAAACCACCTGCCGGCCTCACTGACGGTCCGAGTCAAAGGCTCCATTTTTTTTTAAAGATCCCTCTGCCAAGTTAAGGGGGGGTTGAGGGGGCCCCAGAGATATCAGTGTACTGGGCCCCGAGATTTCTGTTGCTGGCCCTGACCCTCAGGGGCGTATCTACCCCTTGGCCAGGATGGCACTTGCCAGGGGCACCATCCAGCTGTGCCAACCGTGGCTAAGGGATAGAGTTCTGCAGTCTCGAAAGGGCGCTATGGCAATCAGCGTGGGACTGACCAATTAGACGGTGAGGGAAGGATACTGAAATTGTCCCAACCCTGTTACAGTTTGAAACGCCCCTCAACTGCTGTCCACTGCTTCACTCCTAGCTCTGCCCCTTTGAAATTATTAATCCCTACCCCCCGGTAGGCGGAGTTCTCCAGGCCCATACTCAGGAGTCACCACTGCTGTACATTATGTGCCGGTTGTAGAGGCAGAGCGGGGAACATCAGAGAACGCCACAAATTACACAGTGGGCAAGGAGATGGCTGGAGACAGCTGCACAGCCATGCCTTGCAAGTTCGAGAGAGCTGTTGAATTTCAGCACTTCAAGTCAGAGCCTGACCCTGCTGCCCAAGCAGTCCGTGACAGTTAGTGTCGAGGAGGGGGGGATTTGTGCATGTGTGCTATCAGTGTGTGTGTGGGGGGGTGGAGGATGTGTGTGACTGTGAGGGAGCTGTCAGTGTCAGTGGGGAGAGGAGCAGGAGGGAGTTGTCAGTGTGTGGAAGTGATGAGAGTTGTCAGTACTGGGGAAATGTGTGTGTGTGTGTGTGTGTGTACTAGATTTAGGAGTGTGTGTTTATGAGAGGTTTCAGTTGGGGAATTAGAGTTCATACAGTAATTAAATGTTTTCATATTGAGAACTACATCTCCCAGCATATACAGTGTGCTGGGGATGCTAACAAGCTTTATTTAAAAGTTTAAAAAACATTGCTTTTATGACTGCAATGGTTAAAAAGGGAGAGCTATAAATCAATTTATCAGTGAATGATCGCAGTTTGAGCTGTTACATTTTACTGAACCACCTATCCCTCCACACTCACTACCTGTCCTCAGGATACATTTACCATCCCGGCAGACGGTATACCGGCGGTCATTTGACCGATGTTGGAATCCTGACACCACTTGGGAGACTGGTGCCGGCACACAGACAGCCAACATCCCGAAGGCGAGTATTGGAGGGAGGGTTAGGACCGGGGGAGGGGGTGTTAGGGAAGGCACTAGGAGGGGGGGGGGGGTTAGTCCTAGCTGCCACCCCCTGAGGGTTAGCCCTATCCGCCACCCCCCCAGAGGGTTAGGATTAGGTATCATGTGACTGCTGGAATCCCGAGCGCCGGATGCCATACCCAACCCCCTTTACTTTTTCAGGCATTTCTATCTCTCCTCTCTCTATGGTGTTCCGATTGCCCACTTTCCCTTGTGCTTTTCTCTCTCTCTCTCTCTCTCCTTTGTTTAGAGCATCAGTTTCTGTAGTCCACTTTATCCTTATTTTTTCCAGTGTTTCACTATCTCTCTGATGTAATGAGGATGTATGGTCTAGAGGGATCAGTAATGCATTGTACTGTATAGAGGCGTCAGGGATGTAGCGTAGGGTATAGAGGCGTCAGGGATGTAGCGTAGGTTATAGAGGCATCAGGAATGTAGCGTAGGGAATAGAGGCATCAGGGATGTAGCGTAGGGTATAGAGGCGTCAGGGATGTAGCATAGGGAATAGAGGCGTCAGGGATGTAGCGTAGGGAATAGAGGCGTCAGGGATTTAGCTTAGGGAATATAGGCATCAGGGATGTACTAGCAGGTATATAGAGGTCAGTGTACTGTATAGAGGGTAGAGATGAGCGGGTTCGGTTCCTCGGAATCCGAACCCGCCCGAACTTCAGGTTTTTTTACACGGGGCCGAGCGACTCGGATCTTCCCGCCTTGCTCGGTTAACCCGAGCGCGCCCGAACGTCATCATCCCGCTGTCGGATTCTCGCGAGGCTCGTATTCTATCGCGAGACTCGGATTCTATATAAGGAGCCGCGCGTCGCCGCCATTTTCACACGTGCATTGAGATTGATAGGGAGAGGACGTGGCTGGCGTCCTCTCCGTTTAGACTAGAGTACTAGAGAGAGACACAAATTTTGGGGAGCATATTATTAGGAGGAGTACTACTTGCTGCTGATAGTGTGACCAGTGACCACCAGTTTAATTAATCCGTTCTCTGCCTGAAAAAAAACGATACACAGTGTGACACAGTCACATACCATATCTGTGCTCAGCCCAGTGTGCTGCATTATATATAATACTGTATATCATTATCTGACTGTGCTGAGTGCTCACTGCTCACACAGCTTAATTGTGGGGGAGACTGGGGAGCAGTTATAGCAGGAGTACATATTTTAAGTACAGTGCACACTTTTGCTGCCAGAGTGCCACTGCCAGTGTGACTGACCAGTGACCACTGACCACCAGTATTGTGATTGTCTGCTGACCACCAGTATATTGTGATTGTCTGCCTGAAAAAGTTAAACACTCGTCGTGTGGTGTTTTTATAAACGCATTCTGCAGACAGTGTCCAGCAGGTCCGTCATTACATAATATATACCTGTCCGGCTGCAGTACTAGTGTGATATATATATATATATTTTAATTTTATCTCATTATCATCCAGTCTATATTAGCAGCAGACACAGTACGGTAGTCCACGGCTGTAGCTACCTCTGTGTCGGCAGTCGCTCGTCCATCCATAATTGTATACCACCTACCCGTGGTTTTTTTTTTTTCTATCTTCTTGATACTAGTAGCTTACTTTAGGAGTCTGCAGTGCTGAGTCTGACAGACAGTGTCCAGCAGGTCCGTCATTACATAATATATACCTGTCCGGCTGCAGTACTAGTGTGATATATAATATATATATATTTTAATTTTATCTCATTATCATCCAGTCTATATTAGCAGCAGACACAGTACGGTAGTCCACGGCTGTAGCTACCTCTGTGTCGGCAGTCGCTCGTCCATCCATAATTGTATACCACCTACCCGTGGTTTTTTTTTTCTATCTTCTTGATACTAGTAGCTTACTTTAGGAGTCTGCAGTGCTGACAGACAGTGTCCAGCAGGTCCGTCATTACATAATATATACCTGTCCGGCTGCAGTACTAGTGTGATATATATATATATATTTTAATTTTATCTCATTATCATCCAGTCTATATTAGCAGCAGACACAGTACGGTAGTCCACGGCTGTAGCTACCTCTGTGTCGGCAGTCGCTCGTCCATCCATAATTGTATACCACCTACCCGTGGTTTTTTTTTTCTATCTTCTTGATACTAGTAGCTTACTTTAGGAGTCTGCAGTGCTGACAGACAGTGTCCAGCAGGTCCGTCATTACATAATATATACCTGTCCGGCTGCAGTACTAGTGTGATATATATATATATTTTAATTTTATCTCATTATCATCCAGTCTATATTAGCAGCAGACACAGTACGGTAGTCCACGGCTGTAGTTACCTCTGTGTCGGCAGTCGCTCGTCCATCCATAATTGTATACCACCTACCCGTGGTTTTTTTTTTTTTTCTATCTTCTTGATACTAGTAGCTTACTTTAGGAGTCTGCAGTGCTGACAGACAGTGTCCAGCAGGTCCGTCATTACATAATATATACCTGTCCGGCTGCAGTACTAGTGTGATATATATATATATATATATTTTAATTTTATCTCATTATCATCCAGTCTATATTAGCAGCAGACACAGTACGGTAGTCCACGGCTGTAGCTACCTCTGTGTCGGCAGTCGCTCGTCATCCATAAGTATACTAGTATCCATCCATCTCCATTGTTTACCTGAGGTGCCTTTTAGTTGTGCCTATTAAAATATGGAGAACAAAAATGTTGAGGTTCCAAAAATAGGGAAAGATCAAGATCGACTTCCACCTCGTGCTGAAGCTGCTGCCACTAGTCATGGCCGAGACGATGAAATGCCAGCAACGTTGTCTGCCAAGGCCGATGCCCAATGTCATAGTACAGAGCATGTAAAATCCAAAACACCAAATATCAGTAAAAAAAGGACTCAAAAATCTAAAATAAAATTGTCGGAGGAGAAGCGTAAACTTGCCAATATGCCATTTACCACACGGAGTGGCAAGGAACGGCTGAGGCCCTGGCCTATGTTCATGGCTAGTGGTTCAGCTTCACATGAGGATGGAAGCACTCAGCCTCTCGCTAGAAAAATGAAAAGACTCAAGCTGGCAAAAGCACAGCAAAGAACTGTGCGTTCTTCGAAATCCCAAATCCACAAGGAGAGTCCAATTGTGTCGGTTGCGATGCCTGACCTTCCCAACACTGGACGTGAAGAGCATGCGCCTTCCACCATTTGCACGCCCCCTGCAAGTGCTGGAAGGAGCACCCGCAGTCCAGTTCCTGATAGTCAGATTGAAGATGTCAGTGTTGAAGTACACCAGGATGAGGAGGATATGGGTGTTGCTGGCGCTGGGGAGGAAATTGACCAGGAGGATTCTGATGGTGAGGTGGTTTGTTTAAGTCAGGCACCCGGGGAGACACCTGTTGTCCGTGGGAGGAATATGGCCATTGACATGCCTGGTGAAAATACCAAAAAAATCAGCTCTTCGGTGTGGAAGTATTTCAACAGAAATGCGGACAACAGGTGTCAAGCCGTGTGTTGCCTTTGTCAAGCTGTAATAAGTAGGGGTAAGGACGTTAACCACCTCGGAACATCCTCCCTTATACGTCACCTGCAGCGCATTCATAATAAGTCAGTGACAAGTTCAAAAACTTTGGGCGACAGCGGAAGCAGTCCACTGACCAGTAAATCCCTTCCTCTTGTAACCAAGCTCACGCAAACCACCCCACCAACTCCCTCAGTGTCAATTTCCTCCTTCCCCAGGAATGCCAATAGTCCTGCAGGCCATGTCACTGGCAATTCTGACGAGTCCTCTCCTGCATGGGATTCCTCCGATGCATCCTTGCGTGTAACGCCTACTGCTGCTGGCGCTGCTGTTGTTGCTGCTGGGAGTCGATGGTCATCCCAGAGGGGAAGTCGTAAGCCCACTTTTACTACTTCCACCAAGCAATTGACTGTCCAACAGTCCTTTGCGAGGAAGACGAAATATCACAGCAGTCATCCTGTTGCAAAGCGGATAACTGAGGCCTTGACAACTGTGTTGGTGTTAGACGTGCGTCCGGTATCCGCCGTTAGTTCACAGGGAACTAGACAATTTCTTGAGGTAGTGTGCCCCCGTTACCAAATACCATCTAGGTTCCACTTCTCTAGGCAGGCGATACCGAGAATGTACACGGACGTCAGAAAAAGACTCACCAGTGTCCTAAAAAATGCAGTTGTACCCAATGTCCACTTAACCACGGACATGTGGACAAGTGGAGCAGGGCAGGGTCAGGACTATATGACTGTGACAGCCCACTGGGTAGATGTATGGACTCCCGCCGCAAGAACAGCAGCGGCGGCACCAGTAGCAGCATCTCGCAAACGCCAACTCTTTCCTAGGCAGGCTACGCTTTGTATCACCGGTTTCCAGAATACGCACACAGCTGAAAACCTCTTACGGCAACTGAGGAAGATCATCGCGGAATGGCTTACCCCAATTGGACTCTCCTGTGGATTTGTGGCATCGGACAACGCCAGCAATATTGTGTGTGCATTAAATATGGGCAAATTCCAGCACGTCCCATGTTTTGCACATACCTTGAATTTGGTGGTGCAGAATTATTTAAAAAACGAGAGGGGCGTGCAAGAGATGCTGTCGGTGGCCAGAAGAATTGCGGGACACTTTCGGCGTACAGGCACCACGTACAGAAGACTGGAGCAACACCAAAAACGCCTGAACCTGCCCTGCCATCATCTGAAGCAAGAAGTGGTAACGAGGTGGAATTCAACCCTATATATGCTTCAGAGGTTGGAGGAGCAGCAAAAGGCCATTCAAGCCTATACAATTGAGCACGATATAGGAGGTGGAATGCACCTGTCTCAAGCGCAGTGGAGAATGATTTCAACGTTGTGCAAGGTTCTGCTGCCCTTTGAACTTGCCACACGTGAAGTCAGTTCGGACACTGCCAGCCTGAGTCAGGTCATTCCCCTCATCAGGCTTTTGCAGAAGAAGCTGGAGACATTGAAGGAGGAGCTAACACAGAGCGATTCCGCTAGGCATGTGGGACTTGTGGATGGAGCCCTTAATTCGCTTAACAAGGATTCACGGGTGGTCAATCCGTTGAAATCAGAGCACTACATTTTGGCCACCGTGCTCGATCCTAGATTTAAAACCTACCTTGGATCTCTCTTTCCGGCACACACAAGTCTGCTGGGGTTCAAAGACCTGCTGGTGAGAAAATTGTCAAGTCAAGCGGAACGCGACCTGTCAACATCTCCTCCTTCACATTCTCCCGCAACTGGGGGTGCGAGGAAAAGGCTCAGAATTCCGAGCCCACCCGCTGGCGGTGATGCAGGGCAGTCTGGAGCGACTGCTGATGCTGACATCTGGTCCGGACTGAAGGACCTGACAACGATTACGGAGTCGGACATGTCGTCTACTGGCACTGCATATGATTCTCTCCCCATTGAAAGAATGGTGGAGGATTATATGAGTGACCGCATCCAAGTAGGCACGTCAGACAGTCCGTACTTATACTGGCAGGAAAAAGAGGCAATTTGGAGGCCCTTGCACAAACTGGCTTTATTCTACCTAAGTTGCCCTCCCACAAGTGTGTACTCCGAAAGAGTGTTTAGTGCCGCCGCTCACCTTGTCAGCAATCGGCGTACGAGGTTACTTCCAGAAAATGTGGAGAAGATGATGTTCATTAAAATGAATTATAATCAATTCCTCCGTGGAGACATTGACCAGCAGCAATTGCCTCCACAAAGTACACAGGGAGCTGAGATGGTGGATTCCAGTGGGGACGAATTGATAATCTGTGAGGAGGGGGATGTACACGGTGATATATCGGAGGATGATGATGAGGTGGACATCTTGCCTCTGTAGAGCCAGTTTGTGCAAGGAGAGATTAATTGCTTCTTTTTTGGTGGGGGTCCAAACCAACCCGTCATTTCAGTCACAGTCGTGTGGCAGACCCTGTCACTGAAATGATGGGTTGGTTAAAGTGTGCATGTCCTGTTTATACAACATAAGGGTAAGTGGGAGGGCCCAAGGACAATTCCATCTTGCACCTCTTTTTTCTTTCATTTTTCTTTGCGTCATGTGCTGTTTGGGGAGTATTTTTTTGAAGGGCCATCCTGCGTGACACTGCAGTGCCACTCCTAGATGGGCCAGGTGTTTGTGTCGGCCACTAGGGTCGCTTATCTTACTCACACAGCTACCTCATTGCGCCTCTTTTTTTCTTTGCGTCATGTGCTGTTTGGGGAGTGTTTTTTGGAAGGGCCATCCTGCGTGACACTGCAGTGCCACTCCTAGATGGGCCAGGTGTTTGTGTCGGCCACTAGGGTCGCTTATCTTACTCACACAGCTACCTCATTGCGCCTCTTTTTTTCTTTGCGTCATGTGCTGTTTGGGGAGTGTTTTTTGGAAGGGCCATCCTGCGTGACACTGCAGTGCCACTCCTAGATGGGCCAGGTGTTTGTGTCGGCCGCTAGGGTCGCTTAGCTTACTCACACAGCTACCTCATTGCGCCTCTTTTTTTCTTTGCGTCATGTGCTGTTTGGGGAGTGTTTTTTGGAAGGGCCATCCTGCGTGACACTGCAGTGCCACTCCTAGATGGGCCAGGTGTTTGTGTCGGCCACTAGGGTCGCTTAGCTTAGTCATCCAGCGACCTCGGTGCAAATTTTAGGACTAAAAATAATATTGTGAGGTGTGAGGCGTTCAGAATAGACTGAAAATGAGTGGAAATTATGGTTTTTGAGGTTAATAATACTTTGGGATCAAAATGACCCCCAAATTCTATGATTTAAGCTGTTTTTTAGTGTTTTTTGAAAAAAACACCCGAATCCAAAACACACCCGAATCCGACAAAAAAATTCGGTGAGGTTTTGCCAAAACGCGGTCGAACCCAAAACACGGCCGCGGAACCGAACCCAAAACCAAAACACAAAACCCGAAAAATTTCAAGTGCACATCTCTAATAGAGGGGTCAGTAATGCAGTGATGGTTATAGAAAGGTCAGTGATGTAGTGTAGGGTATAGAGGGGTCAGTTATGTAGTGTGGGGTAAAGAGGGGTCAGTAAAGATACTAAGCTGAAGTACTTAGAACACTTCTTGAATTAATACACAACCTGCAAGAAAAAGTATGCAATATGGGTGAAAAGGCAAATGTCAGAGGTCTGATACAAGTGACCTGCTCCACACCTTGCACCACATAGCGTTATGTTAAACTGGGATATGTTCTTTTTTGGTGTGTGTGTGTGTGTGTGTGTGTGTGTGTGTGTGTGTGTGTGTGTATGTGTGTGTGTGTGTGGGGGGGGGGTGCCAAAGGAAATTTTTGCCATTGGCTCCTTTGGTCTAGAACCAGCCCTGATCACAAAATATTTTTGTCTGAGCAGACTGGACACTGATCAGCGTTGCCTCATTCTCAGCCCCCCGCCCAGCCTCTGCTGCCAACAGACTGCTATTAGCTAGTTAACCTTCTGCCTTCCCTATCTATGACACAGACTGCTGCTAATGCTACCAGAATGTTCCCAGTGGCTTCACACCAACAGTGAATCCCAGCCGATGATGTAGGGCAGCGTGTGGGGGAGGGGGTCAGTTGCTGTGGCTCCAACATGGTAACCGCCAATGGACTGCAATGCTTTATCGAAAGGGGGGGCGCCAGTCCCTTACTTTGCCAGGGGCGCTTGGACCCCTAGCTACACCTCAGAGATAGTGGGTGACTAAAGCAGGGGTGACTGGTATAGTGGGTGACTGAGGCAGGGGTCGCAGGTATAGTGGTTAACTGAGGCAGCGGTGACTGGGAGATAGTGGGTAACTGGGGCAGGGGTGACAGGGAAAGTGTGTGACTCAGGCAGGGGTGATAGGGAGATAGTGGGCAGCAGATCACTGCCTCGCTGACAGCAGCACATCCCTGCTTCACTGACAGCAGCACATCCCTGCCTCATTGACAGCAGCACATACCTGCCTCACTTATAGCAGCACATCCCTGCCTCACTGGCAGCAGCAGCACATCCCTGCCTCACTGGCAGCAGCAGATCACTGCTTCACTGACAGCAGCACATCCCTGCCTCACTGGCAGCAGCAGATCCCTGCCTTTCTGACAGCTGTATATAGGGCCTAATTCAGACCTGATCTCTGCTGTGCATATTCACACAACAGGAGATCATGTCTGAAGTGTGTGTGTGTGTGTGTGTGTGTGTGTGTGTGTGTGTGTGTGTGTGTGTGTGTGTGTGTGTGTGTGTGTGTGTGCTGGTGCCGCAGTGCACCGGCACATGCCAGAGATGCGATCAGCATCTCTGCCCAGTGAGCGCCTCTGCCAACACATACTTATCTTGCATATGAGATCTCTTGATCATGAAGATAGTTCTCACAGGGTGAGGTTCATCCATTACATTTTAAAGTAGGAAGGTACAAATTACATATTCAAATTACATATATGTGCTGGATTCAAATGTTTTCCCCCCTTCCTTTCTCAATTGTGCCCATCAGCAGCTATTCTAATGTTGCTGCCAATGGGTGTGACACATTCATTTCTTCTGTGGGGTACACTGGACTCCACAAGGATTCACATTGGGGTGTAGAGTAGGATCTTGATCTGAGGCACCAACAGGCTCAAAGCTTTTGACTGTTCCCAAGATGCTCAGCGCCCCCTGCTCTATAACCTCGCTTCCATGAACAGGGAGCTCAGTTTGTAGTTGGTGCCTTCAGGAGCAGGACACTTAACAGGGGGCTGCCTCAGGCAGCCTATACTTAGCTATTAATTTTGACAAGAAAAGAAGAACTTTTTTTATAAGAATGTACAAGGGCTGCAGCAGGCTAGGTCTAATAGACATCTTTACTGCAGCTCCATCACTCCCAGCGGCGCAGTATACTCCCGTGCCCTGGTTGCTGGGTCACTGCAGCGGAGGCTCCGGTTTCTTCCTAAGGTCAGTCACACACACACCGCCCTCCGGGATCACGAGGTCGCTGATGAAAGGGAGGTAAGGGGTTTCTGTGCCCACACTATACCGTGATCCAGCGTGGCAGTAGGGGGCGGGCCGTGTGCGCACTGGCTTGGACACTGATTACTGGGCAGCCGCTCCACTAGCCACCAGGGACAGTTAAGGAGCACAGCTCTGGGGGGTTTTCTCCTATATTAACCCCATTTTGTACTACCTGCAGTGCATTGTGATAGGTAATAGAGCCTGATTCAGGTTGGATTGCAATCACAATAAGCAATCCAACTGCAAAAATTGCTAAGAGCATACGCATGCGCCTGCATTTTCTGTGACTGTCAATCGGTGCGGGGGGGGGGGGGGGTCAGCAACACTCCATTTCAAAGTCGGAGATGGAGCGGTGCGGGGGCAGGGCTTCAACGGAGAAACAGGAGGCGTGGTCAGAGCGGCTGCATGACATCACATGCAGCCGTTGCGATCACAGAAATGGTGGCGGCTTCCTGCGCACACGTACAGTCTGCACCAACAGGAGGCTAACCCATTTTTTATGATCACGCTGAACTGCACTGAGTCTGCAATTTCAGCGTGGTCAAAAAGGGAGGCGGCATGCTGGGTGGCCATGCCCTGTGATGGGTGGCCCCAGCATGCGAACCAAAGGATTGCAAATTCTGTTACTTAGCAGAATTTGCAATCCATACTGAATTAGGCCATTGATTACAAAATTGTAAACAATATTTGAAGTTTTTCTTCAGGGACTAACACAAAAGATGCTTGGGGCTACTAACACATGGGTAAGCCACGTAAAGCTTCCCATGGGTCAGTGGCATCACAACGGGGTTGCGGCACACACCCGAGTGTCACCCGCCAAGGGGGGTGACACCAAAGTGCCAGCTCTTCTTCAGTGACAGAATATGGGTGTTTCACTGTGACATTACGTGCAACACCCAGTTTCTGTCACTGTGCAGGAGCCAGCACCACTCACACACTAGTCCCCGGGTACAGCCCCCAACCCCCGGGATACCCGCAGCAACAAAATGGTGATTCAGGCCACACCCCTACCTATGAGACCATGCCTCCTTTTTACCATTGCGCTGCTTATCTGCGCGCACTGCATTACAATCTCCCTCGCCGCCTCTCTGGGTGTCACCAGTGATAGTGACACCTCTGCCATGCTTGTAGCAGCTGGTCCTAAGATCTACACCTCCAGCCCTGAGTGTTTTCCCTTGTGACTTGTTGATCATCATAGCGAAGCAGATGCTTACAGAAAACTGCAGGGGCTTAGATTGAAAAGAAAAACATTGACGAACCCATCATTTCAGCGACAGGGTCTGCCACACGACTGACTGAAATGACTGGTTGGTTTGGGCCCCCACCAAAAAAGAATCAATCAATCTCTCCTTGCACAAACTGGCTCTACAGAGGCAAGATGTCCACCTCATCATCCTCCGATTCCTCACCCCTTTCACTGTGTACATCCCCCTCCTCACAGATTATTAATTCGTCCCCACTGGAATCCACCATCTCAGATCCCTGTGTACTTTCTGGAGGCAATTGCTGGTGAATGTCTCCACGGAGGAATTGATTATAATTAATTTTGATGATCATCATCTTCTCCACATTTTCTGGAAGTAACCTTGTACGCCGATTGCTGACAAGGTGAGCGGCCGCACTAAACACTCTTTCGGAGTACACACTGGAGGGAGGGCAACTTAGGTAGAATAAAGCCAGTTTGTGCAAGGGCCTCCAAATTGCCTCTTTTTCTCCACCATTCTTTCAAAGGTGACAGAATCATATGCAGTGACAGTAGACGACATGTCAGTAATCGTTGCCAGGTCCTTCAGTCTGGACCAGATGTCAGCACTCACTCCAGACTGCCCTGCATCACCGCCAGCGGGTGGGCTCGGAATTCTTAGCCTTTTCCTCGCACCCCCAGTTGCGGGAGAATGTGAAGGAGGAGCTGTTGACGGGTCACGTTCCGCTTGACTTGACAATTTTCTCACCAGCAGGTCTTTGAACCTCTGCAGACTTGTGTCTGCCGGAAAGAGAGATACAATGTAGTTTTTAAATCTAGGATCGAGCACGGCGGCCAAAATGTAGTGCTCTGATTTCAACAGATTGAATCCTGGTTAAGCAAATTAAGGGCTCCATCCACAAGTCCCACATGCCTAGTTGAATCGCTCTGTTTTAGCTCCTCCTTCAATGTCTCCAGCTTCTTCTGCAAAAGCCTGATGAGGGGAATGACCTGACTCAGGCTGGCAGTGTCTGAACTGACTTCACGTGTGGAAAGTTCAAAGGGTTGCAGAACCTTGCACAACGTTGAAATCATTCTCCACTGCGCTTGAGTCAGGTGCATTCCCCCTCCTTTGCCTATATCGTGGGCAGATGTATAGGCTTGAATGGCCTTTTGCTGCTCCTCCATCCTCTGAAGCATATAGAGGGTTGAATTCCACCTCGTTACCACCTCTTGCTTCAGATGATGGCAGGGCAGGTTCAGGAATGTTTGGTGGTGCTCCAGTCTTCGGCATGCGGTGGCTGAAGGCAGAAAGTGGCCCGCAATTCTTCGGGCCACCGACAGCATCTCTTGCACGCCCCTGTCGTTTTTTAAATAATTCTGCACCACCAAGTTCAATGTATGTGCAAAACATGGGACATGCTGGAATTTGCCCAGATGTAATGCACGCACAATATTGGTGGCATTGTCCGATGTCACAAATCCCCAGGAGAGTTCAATTGGGGTAAGCCATTCTGCGATGATGTTCCTCAGTTTCCGTAAGAGGTTGTCAGCTGTGTGCCTCTTATGGAAAGCGGTGATACAAAGCGTAGCCTGCCTAGGAACGAGTTGGCAATTGCGAGATGCTGCTACTGGTGCCGCCGCTGCTGTTCTTGCTGCGGGAGGCAATACATCTACCCAGTGGGCTGTCACAGTCATATAGTCCTGAGTCTGCCCTGCTCCACTTAACCACAGACAAGTGGACATTGGGTACAACTGCATTTTTTAGGACACTGGTGACTCTTTTTCTGAGGTCTGTGTACATTTTCGGTATCGCCTGCCTAGAGAAATGGAACCTAGAGGGTATTTGGTACCGGGGACACAGTACCTCAATCAAGTCTCTAGTTGCCTCTAAATTAACGATGGATACCGGAACCACGTTTCTCACCACCCAGACCTGAGTTATCCGCTTTGCAGCAGGATGACTGCTGTGATATTTCATCTTCCTCGCAAAGGACTGTTGGACAGTCAATTGCTTACTGGAAGAAGTACAAGTGGTCTTCCGACTTCCCCTCTGGGATGACGATCGACTCCCAGCAGCAACAACAGCAGCGCCAGCAGCAGTAGGCGTTACACTCAAGGATGCATCGGAGGAATCCCAGGCAGGAGAGGACTCGTCAGACTTGCCAGTGACATGGCCTGCAGGACTATTGGCTCTCCTGTCTAAGGAGGAAATTGACACTGAGGGAGTTGGTGGTGTGGTTTGCAGGAGCTTGGTTACAAGAGGAAGGGATTTAGTGGTTAGTGGACTGCTTCCGCTGTCATCCAAAGTTTTTGAACTTGTCACTGACTTATGATGAATGCGCTGCAGGTGACGTATAAGGGAGGATGTTCCGAGGTGTTTAACGTCCTTATCCCTACTTATTACAGCTTGACAAAGGCAACACACGGCTTGACACCTGTTGTCCGCATTTGTGTACAGGATGCATACCTTCATGTCCCCATTTATCCACCTCATCAGGCGTAACTCAGATTTGCGGTACAGGACTGTCATTGCCAATTTCAGACGTTGCTGTTTGGTCTCTCCATGGCCCTGAGAATTTTCACCAAGGTAATGGCGGAAATGATGGTGCTCCTGTGCAAGCAAGGTGTCACAATTATCCCGTACTTGGGCGATCTCATAAAAGCGAGATCAAGAGAGCAGTTGCTGAACAGCGTATCACTTTCACTGAAAGTGTTACAGCAACACGGCTGGATTCTCAATATCCCGAAGTCGCAGTTGATTCCTACTACTCGTCTGTCTTTCTTGGGCATGATTCTGGACACAGACCAGAAGAGGGTTTATCTCCTGATAGAAAAGGCCCAGGAACTCATGACTCTTGTCAGGAACCTATTGAAACCAAAACAGGTGTCAGTGCATCACTGCACTCGAGTCCTGGGAAAGATGGTGGCATCATACGAGGCCATTCCATTCGGCAGGTTCCATGCGAGGACTTTCCAATGGGACCTACTGGACAAGTGGTCCGGGTCACATTTACAGATGCATTGGTTGATCACCCTGTCCCCCAGGGTCAGGGTATCACTCTTGTGGTGGCTGCAGAGTGCTCACCTTCTCGGGGGACGCAGATTCAGCATTCAGGGCTGGATCCTGGTGACCACAGACGCAAGCCTCCAAGGTTGGGGAGCAGTCACACAGGGAAGAAATTTCCAAGGTCTTTGGTCAAGTCAAGAGACTTGTCTTCACATCAACATCCTGGAACTAAGGGCCATATACAATGCCCTACGTCAAGCGGAGACCTTACTTTGCGACCAACCGGTTCTGATCCAGTCAGACAACGTCACCGCAGTGGCTCATGTAAACCGCCAAGGCGGCACAAGAAGCAGAGTGGCGATGGCACAAGCCACCAGAATTCTTTGCTGGGTGGAGAATCACGCAAGCGCACTGTCAGCAGTGTTCATTCCGGGAGTGGACAACTGGGAAGCAGACATCCTCAGCAGACACGACCTACATCCGGGAGAGTGGGGACTTCATCAGGAAGTCTTTGCACAGATTACAAGTCGGTGGGAACTGCCACAGATAGACATGATGCCGTCCCGGCTCAACAAAAAGCTACAGAGGTATTGCGCAAGGTCAAGAGACCCTCAGGCAGTAGCTGTAGACGCCCTAGTGACACCGTGGGTGTTCCGGTCGGTCTATGTATTTCCTCCTCTTCCTCTCATACCCAAGGTGTTGAGGATAATAAGACAAAGAGGAGTGAGAACAATCCTCATTGTTCCAGATTGGCCACGGAGGACCTGGTATCCGGATCTGCAGGAAATGCTCACAGAAGATCTGTGGCCTCTCCCTCTAAGACAGGACCTGTTGCATCAGGGGCCCTGTCTGTTCCAAGACTTACCGCGGCTGCGTTTGACGGCATGGCGGTTGAATGCCGGATCCTAGCATTCCGGTTGAGGTCATCCCTACGCTGATAAAGGCTAGGAAGGATGTAACGTTAAAACATTACACCGTATATGGCGAAATTATGTTTCTTGGTGTGAGGCCAGGAATGCTCCTACGGAAGAATTCCATCTGGGCCGTTTCCTTCACTTCCTACAAACTGGAGTGAATTTGGGCCTAAAATTAGGCTCTATTAAGGTCCAGATTTCGGCCTTATCCATTTTCTTTCAAAAAGAATTGGCTTCTCTTCCAGAAGTTCAGACTTTTGTAAAAGGAGTGCTGCATATTCAGCCTCCTTTTGTGCCTCCGGTGGCACCTTGGGACCTTAACGTGGTGTTAAGTTTTCTAAAATTACACTGGTTTGAACCACTTAAAACAGTGGAGTTAAAATATCTCACATGGAAGGTGGTCATGTTATTAGCCTTGGCTTCGGCTAGGCGAGTGTCGGAATTAGCGGCTTTGTCACATAAAAGCCCATATTTGGTATTCCATGTGGATAGAGCGGAATTGCAGACCCGTCCTCAATTCCTACCAAAAGTGGTCTCATCTTTTCATATGAACCAACCTATTGTGGTGCCTGTGGCTACGCGTGACTTGGAGGATTCCGAGTTACTTGATGTGGTTAGGGCTTTGAAAATTTACGTGGCCAGGACGGCTAGAGTCAGGAAAACTGAAGCGCTGTTTGTCCTGTATGCAACCAACAAGATTGGTGCCCCTGCTTCAAAGCAGGCTATTGCTCGCCGGATTTGTAACACGATTCAGCAAGCGCATTCTATGGCTGGATTGCAGTTACTGAAATCGGTCAAGGCCCATTCCACGAGGAAAGTGGGCTCTTCTTGGGCGGCTGCCCGAGGGGTCTCGGCACTACAGCTGTGTCAAGCTGCTACTTGGTCGGGTTCACACACCTTTGCAAAATACTATAAGTTTGATACCCTGGCTGAGGAGGAACTCATGTTTGCTCAATCGGTGCTGCAGAGTCATCCGCACTCTCCCGCCCGTTTTGGAGCATTGGTATAATCCCCATGGTCCTTACGGAGTCCCCAGCATCCTCTAGGACGTTAGAGAAAATAAGATTTTAAACCTACTGGTAAATCTTTTTCTCGTAGTCCGTAGAGGATGCTGGGCGCCCGTCCCAAGTGCGGACTACTTCTGCAATACTTGTATATAGTTATTGCTTCAATAAGGGTTATGTTATAGTTGCATCGGTCCTGCACTGATGCTATGTTGTTTTTTCATACTGATAACTTTGTAGTTTATCACAAGTTATACGGTGTGATTGGTGTGGCTGGTATGAATCTTGCCCTGGATTAACAAAATCCTTTCCTCATACTGTCCGTCTCCTCTGGGCACAGTTTCTCTAACTGTGGCATAGAGGGAGGAGCCAGTGCACACCCAGAACTAAAGTCTTTCTTAAAGTGCCCATGTCTCCTGTGGAGCCCGTCTATCCCCATGGTCCTTACGGAGTCCCCAGCATCCTCTACGGACTACGAGAAAAAGATTTACCGGTAGGTTTAAAATCTTATTTTCTACTTTATTCTTTTCTATCCTAGTTTATTACGACCAACTCTCATCCAAGGAGTTTGATATTCTACTACCTGCATGCAATTTAAATTGCTTAAATTGTTTATATGGTTGATTTGTCCTTCACAATCCATAATCTGCAACTTGGATGTACTTGTGTCATTGAAAATCTTATAATAAAAATGTATATACAGATACTCAACCTGTATATTGAAAAAAAAAAAGTTATAAGACATATGCATTCAATATTTGAAGAAACAAAATAAAATAAAGCTATCTATTGGGTTTTACTAACAAGCACATTGGAAGACTTGACTACTGTTAAAAGACATGCATTACATGGTATAGAGCCACAAACCACAATGTAGTAAAATAAAAACAAACTTACATGTGTATCAAACCTATGTGAGGCTTACATTGATAGTGCAAGATCAACACTCTATCAACTGTGCAAACTAGACTGCACATAAATGCCATAAAATTTATCTGAGATTTTAGTAAATAAGGCCCGTTGCTGTCCGGGTCACGCAGCCGTCACGGCCCGCCCCCATACGGTCTGGTCATGTCTGCGTTGTCCTGACTGTGCCCCCAAAATGGCGGCACAACGCCGCTGGCCCGACTCCTCCTGCCCAGTGACCGCCTCTGCCTGTCAATCAGGCAGAGGCGCTCACTGGGCAGAGATGCTGATCGCATCTCTGGCATGTGCCGGTGCACTGCGGCACCAGCACACACGCACTTCAGACCTGATCTCCTGTTGTGTGAATATGCACAGCAGGGATCAGGTCTGAATTAGGCCCTATATACAGCTGTCAGTAAGGCAGGGATGTGCTGCTGCCAGTGAGGCAGGGATGTGCTGCTGGTAGTGAAGCAGTGATGTGCTGCTGTCAGCGAAGCAGTGCTGTGCTGCTGTCAGCGAGACAGGGATGTGCTGCTGTCAGCGAGGCAGGGATGTGCTGCTGTCAGCGAGGCAGGGATGTGCTGCTGTCAGCGAAGCAGGGATGTGCTGCTGTCAGCGAAGCAGGGATGTGCTGCTGTCAGCGAAGCAGGGATGTGCTGCTGTCAGCGAGGCAGGGATGTGCTGCTGTCAGCGAGGCAGGGATGTGCTGCTGTCAGCGAGGCAGGGATGTGCTGCTATAAGTGAGGTAGGGATGTGCTGCTGTCATTGAAGCAGGAATGTGCTGCTGCAGTGAGGCAGAGATATGCAGCCCACTATCTCCCTATCACCCCTGCCTGAGTCACACACTTTCCCTGTCACCCCTGCCTCAGTTACCCACTATCTCCCAGTCACCGCTGCCTCAGTCAACCACTATATCTGCGATCCCTGCCTCAGTCACCCACTATACCAGTCACCCCTGCTTTAGTCACCCACTGTCACCCTATCACCCCTGCTTCAGTCACCCACTATCCCTGTCACCCCTGCCTCAGTCAGCCACTATCCCTGTCACCCCTGCCTCAGTCTCTTACTGTCCCTGTCACCCCTGCCACAGTCATCCACTATCTCCCTATCACCCCTGCCTTAGTCATTTATTATACCTGTCACCCACTTTCTTCCCATACTTACCCAACCCCTTCCTATCACCCCTCCCTCAGTAACCCACTATCTCCCTGTCACCCACTATATCCCAGTCACCCCGGCCTCAGTCACCCACTATCTCCCACTCATACATGCTTCAGTCACCCACTATCTCCCAGTCATCCCTGCCTCAGTCACCTACTGACACCAGTGCAGACATTTCTGCTGCGGCCTCTCCACTCTCCAGCGTGAACGTCCTGACGACTGAGGAAATCCGCTTCCTAGTTGAGGACTCCGGGAATGAACACTGCCGATATTGCTGTCAGATGACTTTCTACCCATTGGAGGATTTTTGATACTTCCAGCTTTGCCATGCAGTTTCGAGTGCCGCCTTGATGATTTGTGTACACTACCATGGTGGCGTTGTCAGATTGTACTTGAACAGGCCTGTTCTGTACTAGAGGCAGGGCCAGTGTCAATTAATTGAACACTGCCTGCAATTCCAGAATGTATATCAGGAGGAGAGATTCCTCCCTGGTCCACCGACCCTGGAGAAAGTGTTGCTCCAACACCATGGCCCAGCCCAAAAGACTGGCATCCATTGTCAGGAGGACACAGTTGGAGATCCAGAAGGGATGGCCCCTGCTCAACTGTTGGTCCTGTAGCCACCAGCTCAGTGTCAGACGAACCTCCGGAGACAAGGAGATCATTTGAGACATCATCCGATGAGGCAGGCCGTCCCACTTGGAGAGGATTAACCTCTGCAGAGGGCGGTAATGAAATTGAGCGTACTCTACCATATCGAAAGCCGACACCATGAGGTCTAGTACTTGCATCGCCGTGTGTATCAACACTCTTGGGCGAGAGAGGACGATACTGTCCTGAATTTTCAGGACTTTCTCTGGAGACAGAAACAATTGTTGGCTGTGTGTGTCCAGCAGTGCCCCTAGGTGCACAATGTTCCGAGCAGGGACCAGCGAGGACTTTTTTCAGTTGATGAGCCACCCGTGGACTTTTAGGAATTGGACCGCCAGTTCCAGATAACTGTGGAGAACCTCTTGGGAGTTCACCAGGATCAGCAAGTCGTCCAGATTTGTCAGGATCCTGATTCTCTGATGGTGAAGGGTCGTCATCACGGCCATGACCTTGGTGAATATCCGAGGTGCCGTGGCCAAACCAGAAGGCAGGACTTGAAATCCAAAAACAAACCAGGCACAACACTGCTTAGCTTCCATCATCAGATGAGATTGGACCAGTGGAGTAACTACTGCCCCCGCAGTCCTCGCGGTGGCTTGGGGGCGAGGGGCTGCGGGGGCGCCACTGATTTACAGCAGACTGACATGCGGATGAGCGTCCGCATGTCAGTCTGCAGTCTCCTTCCCTCCGCCGCTTTTTGGAGGGACACGGAGGGCACACAGCGCGCCTCCCTGTGTCCCTCCTGCTGCATCATCTCCGGCGGCCGCGGGTCTAATAGGGGGAAGTGCCGTCCGTGAGCTCTAATTGGCTTACGAACCGGCACTTCCCCCTATTAGACCCGCGGCCGCCGGAGATGATGCAGCAGGAGGGACACAGGAGAGACGAGCTGTGCCCTCCGTGTCCCTCCAAAAAGCGATGGCGGGGGGGGGGGTAAATATCTGGCACTGGGGGCATATATGGCACGGGGGGGGGGAGGGAGGAATATCTGGCACTGGGGCATTTCTGGCACTGGGGGGAATATCTGGCACTGGGGGCATATCTGGCACTGGGGGGGATATCTGGCACTGGGGCATATATGGCACTGGGGGGGAATATCTGGCACTGGGGGCATATATGGCACTGGGGGGGGGTATCTGGCACTGGGGGCATATATGGCACGGGGGGCATATATGGCACTTGGGGGAATATCTGGCACTGGGGGCATATATGGCACTGGGGGGGAATATCTGGCACTGGGGGCATATGTGTACCTGGCACATGGGGGGGACGACTATATTTGGCACTGGGGCATGTAAGTACCTGGCACCGTGGGGGAATATCTGGCACTGGGGACATATGTGGCACTGGGAGCACAGCCCTAGCAACAAGGACTACCTCCTAGCAACGAGCATGACACCCAGTGCATGAAACATCTGGCAACGAGCATGACACCCAGTGCATGAAACACCTGGCAACGAGCATGACACCCAGTGCATGAAACCCCTGGCAACGAGCATGACACCCTGAGCATGAAAACCCCTGGCACCGTGCATGGAACCAAGAGCATGAAACCCCTGGCAACGAGCATGACACCCAGTGCATTAAACCCCTGACAACGAGCAGGTAATTGAAAAGTAATTAGAAGCCTAACTGTAGGACTTAATGTGTAATGGGCATTACGGTGTGTGGCATAATGTATCACGGACATTGCGGTGTGTGTCATAATGTGTCGCAGGCATTACGGTGTATGGTATACTATATCGCGGGCATTGTGATATGTGGTATAATGTCTCAGGGTCATTGCAGTGTGTGGCATAATGTATCACGGACATTGCGGTGTGTGTCATAATGTGTCAGGCATTACGGTGTGTGGTATACTATATCACGGGCATTGTGGTATGTGGTATAATGTCTCAGGGTCATTGCAGTGTGGCATAATACATAACGGGCATTGCGATGTGTGGCATAGGGTATAACGGGCAGGGCATTGCGGTATGTGTCACAGGCATTACGGTGTATGGTATACTATATCACGGGCATTGTGGTATAATGTCTCAAGGTCATTGCAGTGTGTGGCATAATGTGTCACAGGCATTGTATGTGCTATAATGTATCGGGCATTGCAGTGTGTGGCATAATGTATCACGGACATTGCGGTGTGTGTCATAATGTGTCACAGACATTGTATGTGCTATAATGTATCAGGGGCATTGCAGTGTGTAGCATAATGTATAACGGGCATTGCGATTCCTGTCATAATGTGTCACAGGCATTACGGTGTGTGGCATAATGTGTCACAGACATTACGGTGTGTGGCATAATGTGTCGGGGGCATTACAGTGTGTGCATATTGTGTCGTGCATTATTGTGTGCGGCATAATGTCTAAGGGCCATTGCAGTATGTGGCATAATGTATACTGGGCATTACTATAAGGAGGAAAAATGACAAATAATGTAAGGGGCATGAATCAGGATTATTTTTCTTTCCTGTGGTGGCCAACGTATGGGCGTGCAGGTTGCAAAACTGGGGTATAAGGTAGTCTTTTCCTGCAATGCCACGCCCCTTTATGCGAAACCACGCCCACTCCGACAAAACCACGCCCCTTTTTTTGATTTAGGCGCGCGCATATTTATCCCTTTCTTGCTCCCAATTATGGAGCATGAAGGGGGGGGGGGGGGGGGGGGGGGCAAAGAATTTCTTGGCTTGGGGGAGAAAAATTTCTAGTTACGCCACTGGATTGGACATATCCAGTGTGATGCGGCTGTAGATGATTTTTGCTGTTTCTAACTTCTACATCAATGAATAAGTTTCAAAATAGAATGCATCAAGAGAACGGTGTTGGTAGTATAAAACTACCTACAGCACCTGGTATTCCCAGGTGGTCTCACATCCAAGAACAAACCAGGCCTAAGATCAGGTGATATTGGGCATATACAGTGTGGTGTGGCTGTAGATGAGCTTAGTGGTTTCTGTTAGAGTTCTTCTACTTCTAACTACTCGTACATAAATGAATAAGCGGACGATTTATTAAACCTGGTGAAATGATAATTTGCATGGTGATAAAGTACCAGCCAATCAGCTCCTAATTGCCATGTCACAGGCTGGGTTTGAAAAATGACAGTTAGGAGCTGACTGGCTGGTACTTTATCACCTTGCACTTTATCAGTTCACCAGGCTTAATAGATCTGCCCCAATGTTTCAAAATGGAATGCATCAAGAGAACGTTGTTGGTATTGTAAAAATACACACAGCTCCTGGTATTTCCTGGTGGTCTCCCATCCAAGTACTAAAACCAGGAGGAGCTGTTGACGGGTCACGTTCCGCTTGACTTGACAATTTTCTCACCAGCAGGTCTTTGAACCTCTGCAGACTTGTGTCTGCAGGAAAGAGAGATACAATGTAGGTTTTAAATCTAGGATCGAGCACGGTGGCCAAAATTTATTGCTCTGATTTCAACAGATTGAATCCTGGTTAAGCGAATTAAGGGCTCCATCCACAAGTCCCACTAACGCTGATTGAACGCTGCTGTTATGTGTCAATTTTTTCTTTCTTCTTTATACATACTACATCTCATTATCAACCAGTATATATTAGCAGCAGACACAGTACAGTACGGTAGTCCACGGCTGTAGCTACCTCTGTGTCGGCACTCGGCAGTCCGTCCATAATTGTATACCACCTACCCGTGGTTTTTTTTTCTTTCTTCTTTATACATACTACATCTCATTATCATCCAGTCTATATTAGCAGCAGACACAGTACAGTACGGTAGTCCACGGCTGTAGCTACCTCTGTGTCGGCACTCGGCAGTCCATCCATAATTGTATACCACCTACCCGTGGTTTTTTTTTTCTTCTTTATACATACTACATCTCATTATCATCCAGTCTATATTAGCAGCAGACACAGTACAGTACGGTAGTCCACGGCTGTAGCTACCTCTGTGTCGGCACTCGGCAGTCCATCCATAATTGTATACCACCTACCCGTGGTTTTTTTTTCTTTCTTCTTTATACATACTACATCTCATTATCATCCAGTCTATATTAGCAGCAGACACAGTACAGTACGGTAGTCCACGGCTGTAGCTACCTCTGTGTCGGCACTCGGCAGTCCATCCATAATTGTATACCACCTACCCGTGGTTTTTTTTTCTTTCTTCTATATACAAACTACATCTCATTATCATCCAGTCTATATTAGCAGCAGACACAGTACAGTACGGTAGTCCACGGCTGTAGCTACCTCTGTGTCGGCACTCGGCAGTCCATCCATAATTGTATACCACCTACCCGTGGTTTTTTTTTCTTTCTTCTTTATACATACTACATATCATTATCATCCAGTCTATATTAGCAGCAGACACAGTACAGTACGGTAGTCCACGGCTGTAGCTACCTCTGTGTCGGCACTCGGCAGTCCATCCATAATTGTATACCACCTACCCGTGGTTTTTTTTCTTCTTCTTTATACATACTACATCTCATTATCATCCAGTCTATATTAGCAGCAGACACAGTACAGTATGGTAGTCCACGGCTGTAGCTACCTCTGTGTCGGCACTCGGCAGTCCATCCATAATTGTATACCACCTACCCGTGGTTTTTTTTTCTTGCTTCTTTATACATACTACATCTCATTATCATCCAGTCTATATTAGCAGCAGACACAGTACAGTACGGTAGTCCACGGCTGTAGCTACCTCTGTGTCGGCACTCGGCAGTCCGTCCATAATTGTATACCACCTACCCGTGGTTTTTTTTTCTTTCTTCTTTATACATACATACTACATCTCTTTATCAACCAGTCTATATTAGCAGCAGACACAGTACGGTAGTCCACGGCTGTAGCTACCTCTGTGTCGGCACTCGGCAGTCCGTCCATAATTGTATACCACCTACCCGTGGTTTTTTTTTCTTTCTTCTTTATACATACATACTACATCTCTTTATCAACCAGTCTATATTAGCAGCAGACACAGTACGGTAGTCCACGGCTGTAGCTACCTCTGTGTCGGCACTCGGCAGTCCGTCCATAATTGTATACCACCTACCCGTGGTTTTTTTTTCTTTCTTCTTTATACATACATACTACATCTCTTTATCAACCAGTCTATATTAGCAGCAGACACAGTACAGTACGGTAGTCCACGGCTGTAGCTACCTCTGTGTCGGCACTCGGCAGTCCATCCATAATTGTATACTAGTATCCATCCATCTCCATTGTTTACCTGAGGTGCCTTTTAGTTGTGCCTATTAAAATATGGAGAACAAAAATGTTGAGGTTCCAAAATTAGGGAAAGATCAAGATCCACTTCCACCTCGTGCTGAAGCTGCTGCCACTAGTCATGGCCGAGATGATGAAATGCCAGCAACGTCGTCTGCCAAGGCCGATGCCCAATGTCATAGTACAGAGCATGTCAAATCCAAAACACCAAATATCAGTAAAAAAAGGACTCCAAAACCTAAAATAAAATTGTCGGAGGAGAAGCGTCAGGAGAGGACTCGTCAGAATTGCCAGTGACATGGCCTGCAGGACTATTGGCATTCCTGGGGAAGGAGGAAATTGACACTGAGGGAGTTGGTGGGGTGGTTTGCGTGAGCTTGGTTACAAGAGGAAGGGATTTACTGGTCAGTGGACTGCTTCCGCTGTCACCCAAAGTTTTTGAACTTGTCACTGACTTATTATGAATGCGCTGCAGGTGACGTATAAGGGAGGATGTTCCGAGGTGGTTAACGTCCTTACCCCTACTTATTACAGATTGACAAAGGGAACACACGGCTTGACACCTGTTGTCCGCATTTCTGGTGAAATACCTCCACACCGAAGAGCTGATTTTTTTGGTATTTTCACCTGGCATGTCAACGGCCATATTCCTCCCACGGACAACAGGTGTCTCCCCGGGTGCCTGACTTAAACAAACCACCTCACCATCAGAATCCTCCTGGTCAATTTCCTCCCCAGCGCCAGCAACACCCATATCCTCCTCATCCTGGTGTACTTCAACACTGACATCTTCAATCTGACTATCAGGAACTGGACTGCGGGTGCTCCTTCCAGCACTTGCAGGGGGCGTGCAAATGGTGGAAGGCGCATGCTCTTCACGTCCAGTGTTGGGAAGGTCAGGCATCGCAACCGACACAATTGGACTCTCCTTGTGGATTTGGGATTTCGAAGAATGCACAGTTCTTTGCTGTGCTGCTTTTGCCAGCTTGAGTCTTTTCATTTTTCTAGCGAGAGGCTGAGTGCTTCCATCCTCATGTGAAGCTGAACCACTAGCCATGAACATAGGCCAGGGCCTCAGCCGTTCCTTGCCACTCCGTGTCGTAAATGGCATATTGGCAAGTTTACGCTTCTCCTCCGACAATTTTATTTTAGGTTTTGGAGTCCTTTTTTTTCTGATATTTGGTGTTTTGGATTTGACATGCTCTGTACTATGACATTGGGCATCAGCCTTGGCAGACGACGTTGCTGGCATTTCATCGTCTCGGCCATGACTAGTGGCAGCAGCTTCAGCACGAGGTGGAAGTGGATCTTGATCTTTCCCTAATTTTGGAACCTCAACATTTTTGTTCTCCATATTTTAATAGGCACAACTAAAAGGCACCTCAGGTAAACAATGGAGATGGATACTAGTATACAATTATGGACTGCCTGCCGAGTGCAGACACAGAGGTAGCCACAGCCGTGAACTACCGTACTGTACTGTGTCTGCTGCTAATATAGACTGGTTGATAAAGTGATGTCTATGTAACTATGTATGTATAAAGAAGAAAGAAAAAAAAACCACGGTTAGGTGGTATACAATTATGGACGGACTGCCTGCCGAGTGCCGACACAGAGGTAGCCACAGCCGTGAACTACCGCACTGTACTGTGTCTGCTGCTAATATATAGACAGGTTGATAAAGAGATAGTATACTCGTAACTAGTATGTATGTATAAAGAAAGAAAAAAAAACCACGGTTAGGTGGTATATACAATTATGGACGGGCTGCCGAGTGCCGACACAGAGGTAGCCACAGCCGTGAACTACCGCACTGTACTGTGTCTGCTGCTAATATATAGACTGGTTGATAAAGAGATAGTATACTCGTAACTAGTATGTATGTATAAAGAAAGAAAAAAAAACCACGGTTAGGTGGTATATACAATTATGGACGGGCTGCCGAGTGCCGACACAGAGGTAGCCACAGCCGTGAACTACCGCACTGTACTGTGTCTGCTGCTAATATAGACTGGTTGATAAAGAGATAGTATACTCGTAACTAGTATGTATGTATAAAGAAAGAAAAAAAAACCACGGTTAGGTGGTATATACAATTATGGACGGGCTGCCGAGTGCCGACACAGAGGTAGCCACAGCCGTGAACTACCGCACTGTACTGTGTCTGCTGCTAATATAGACTGGTTGATAAAGAGATAGTATACTCGTAACTAGTATGACTATAAAGAAAGAAAAAAAAACCACGGTTAGGTGGTATATACAATTATGGACGGGCTGCCGAGTGCCGACACAGAGGTAGCCACAGCCGTGAACTACCGCACTGTACTGTGTCTGCTGCTAATATATAGACTGGTTGATAAAGAGATAGTATACTCGTAACTAGTATGTATGTATAAAGAAAGAAAAAAAAACCACGGTTAGGTGGTATATACAATTATGGACGGGCTGCCGAGTGCCGACACAGAGGTAGCCACAGCCGTGAACTACCGCACTGTACTGTGTCTGCTGCTAATATATAGACTGGTTGATAAAGAGATAGTATACTCGTAACTAGTATGTATGTATAAAGAAAGAAAAAAAAACCACGGTTAGGTGGTATATACAATTATGGACGGGCTGCCGAGTGCCGACACAGAGGTAGCCACAGCCGTGAACTACCGCACTGTACTGTGTCTGCTGCTAATATATAGACTGGTTGATAAAGAGATAGTATACTCGTAACTAGTATGTATGTATAAAGAAAGAAAAAAAAACCACGGTTAGGTGGTATATACAATTATGGACGGGCTGCCGAGTGCCGACACAGAGGTAGCCACAGCCGTGAACTACCGCACTGTACTGTGTCTGCTGCTAATATAGACTGGTTGATAAAGAGATAGTATACTCGTAACTAGTATGTATGTATAAAGAAAGAAAAAAAAACCACGGTTAGGTGGTATATACAATTATGGACGGGCTGCCGAGTGCCGACACAGAGGTAGCCACAGCCATGAACTACCGCACTGTACTGTGTCTGCTGCTAATATATAGACTGGTTGATAAAGAGATAGTATACTCGTAACTAGTATGTATGTATAAAGAAAGAAAAAAAAACCACGGTTAGGTGGTATATACAATTATGGACGGGCTGCCGAGTGCCGACACAGAGGTAGCCACAGCCATGAACTACCGCACTGTACTGTGTCTGCTGCTAATATATAGACTGGTTGATAAAGAGATAGTATACTCGTAACTAGTATGTATGTATAAAGAAAGAAAAAAAAACCACGGTTAGGTGGTATATACAATTATGGACGGGCTGCCGAGTGCCGACACAGAGGTAGCCACAGACGTGAACTACCGCACTGTACTGTGTCTGCTGCTAATATAGACTGGTTGATAAAGAGATAGTATACTACTAATATTATATATACTGGTGGTCAGGTCACTGGTCACTAGTCACACTGGCAGTGGCACTCCTGCAGCAAAAGTGTGCACTGTTTAATTTTAATATAATATTATGTACTCCTGGCTCCTGCTATAACCTATAACTGGCACTGCAGTGCTCCCCAGTCTCCCCCACAATTATAAGCTGTGTGAGCTGAGCACAGTCAGATATATATATATATATACATTGATGCAGCACACTGGGCTGAGCAGTGCACACAGATATGGTATGTGACTGAGTCACTGTGTGTATCGTTTTTTTCAGGCAGAGAACGGATATATTAAATAAAACAAACAACTGCACTGTCTGTGTCTGGTGGTCACTGTGGTCGTCAGTCACTAAACTCTGCACTCTCTTCTACAGTATCACAGCCTCAGGTCAATCTCTCTCTCTCTCTCTCAACCCTAATCTAAATGGAGAGGACGCCAGCCACGTCCTCTCCCTATCAATCTCAATGCACGTGTGAAAATGGCGGCGACGCGCGGCTCCTTATATAGAATCCGAGCCTCGCGAGAATCCGACAGCGTCATGATGACGTTCGGGCGCGCTCGGGTTAACCGAGCAAGGCGGGAAGATCCGAGTCGCTCGGACCCGTGAAAAAAAACATGAAGTTCGGGCGGGTTCGGATTCAGAGAAACCGAACCCGCTCATCTCTATATATACCTTAGGTGGCAAAAAGAATACATCACATATAGCTCCTGGGCTATATGGATGTATTTTAACCCCTGCCATTTTTACACTAAAAAGCGGGAGATAAGGACGTCGTGAAGGGGAGGAGCCTATCTCCTCAGCACACAAGCGCCATTTTCCCTCACAGCTCCGCTGGAAGGACGGCTCCCTGACTCTCCCCTGCAGTCCTGCTTCAGAATCAGGGTAAAAAAGAGAAGGGGGGGCATTTTTGGCAGCAAATAACGATAATAACGGCAGCTATAAGGGAATAACACTTATATAAGGTTATCCCTGTATATATATATATAGCGCTGGGTGTGTGCTGGCAGACTCTCCCTCTGTCTCTCCAAAGGGCTAAGTGGGGTCCTGTCCTCTATCAGAGCATTCCCGGTGTGTGTGCTGTGTGTCGGTACGCGTGTGTCGACATGTATGAGGAGGAAAATGAAGTGGAGGCGGAGCAGTTGCCTGGGTTAGTGATGTCACCCCCTAGGGAGTCGACACCTGACTGGATGATTGTGTTTAAACAATTAAGTGATAATGTCAGCAATTTGCAAAAAACTGTTGACGACATGAGACAGCCGGCAAATCAATTAGTGCCTGTTCAGGCGTTTCAGACACCGTCAGGGGCCCTAAAACGGCCGTTACCTCAGTGGGTCGACACAGACCCAGACACAGATACTGAGTCTAGTGTCGACGGTGACGAGACAAACGTAATGTCCAGTAGGGCCACACGTTACATGATCACGGCAATGAAAGAGGCATTGAACCTTTCTGACACTACAAGTACCACAAAGAAGGGTATTATGTGGGGTGTGAAAAAACTGCCAATAGTTTTTCCTGAGTCAGATGAAATTAATGAGGTGTGTGATAAAGCGTGGGTTTCCCCCGATAAAAAACAGCTAATTTCTAATAAATTATTAGCACTATATCCTTTCCCGCCAGAGGTTAGGGCGCGGTGGGAAACACCCCCTAGGGTAGATAAGGCGCTCACACGTTTATCTAAACAAGTAGCGTTACCGTCCCCTGATACGGCCACCCTCAAAGAACCAGCTGATAGGAGGCTGAAAAATATCCTAAAAAGTATATACACACATACTGGTGTTATACTGCGACCAGCAATCGCCTCAGCCTGGATGTGCAGTGCTGGAGTCGCATGGGCGGATTCCCTGACTGAGAATATTGATACCCTGGATAGGGACAATATTTTGTTAACTATAGAACATTTAAAGGATGCATTGCTATATATGCGTGATGCACAGAGGGATATTTGCACCCTGGCATCAAGAGTAAGTGCAATGTCCATCTCTGCCAGAAGAGCATTATGGACGCGACAGTGGTCAGGGGATGCAGATTCCAAACGGCACATGGAAGTATTGCCGTATAAAGGGGAGGAGTTATTTGGGGCTGGTCTATCGGACCTGGTGGCCACGGCAACGGCTGGGAAATCCACCTTTTTACCCCAGGTCACTTCACATCAGCAGAAAAAGACACAGTCTTTTCAAACTTTGCATTTTCTCGTTTGGGAGAAAAATGCAAAGGTACCTGACAGCTTTTCCTTGCCAATATTGCAGCACCACCTGTAGTTTGCATACACACATATATAGGACAGCATCTCTTATATGCCCCATGGTCAATAAAATAGTATCCTTGTCTAGGCTATCCATCCCCTCAGATAAGGTATTTGTCCATGCCGCTACAGCACTACACACCCAGGCCGACGCAATTGCCGGTCTGAGTAAGGTACCTGAATGTGTATAAATGGACTTCAGGGTAATCTCCTGTTTGCGGTCAGCACACTCTTTGAGGGTAGCCGTATCCTGGGACGGGAGGGCTACCTTCTTGGATAAGCGTGTTAATGCTTTGTCCACCCTAGGGGAGGATTCCCATCGTAACCTATCCGTTGATGGGAAAGGATACGCCATAAGAATTCTTTTGGAAATCTGCAGTCTTTTATCTGGAGATTCCCAAGCTTTTTCACATAACTCGTTCAGCTCGTGTGAGGGGGGAAAGGTTACCTCAGGCTTCTTTCCCTTGTACATATGTACCCTCTTGTCAGCTACAGGGGGTTCCTCTGTGATGTGCAAAACATCTTTTATTGCCATAATCATAAATCGAATGGATTTTGCCAATTTTGGCTGTAACTTTGCATCATCGTAATCGACACTGGAGTCAGAATCCGTGTCGGTATCTGTGTCAACAATCTGGGATAGTGGGCGCTTATGAGACCCTGACAGTCCCTGCAACATAGGATCAGGCATGGGTTTAAACCCTGACTGTCCCAAAGCTTCTGCCTTGTCTAATCTTTTGTGCAATGAGTTTACACTAGCATTTAAAACATTCCACATATCCATCCAATCAGCTGTCGGCGGAGACACCACATTCATTTGCTCCCGCTCCTCTCTAATATAACCTTCTTCCTCAGACATGTCGACACGTGTACCGACACACTACACACACAGGGAATGCTTTTTCTGAAGACAGTTTCCCCACAAGGCCCTTTGGAGAGACAGAGAGAGAGTATGCCAGCACACCCCCCAGCGCTATATAACCCAGGAATAAAACAGTAACTTAATGTTTGCCCAGTAGTGCTGCTGTATGTAATTTGCGAATGATGTGCCCCCCCCACCCCTCTTTTCAACCCTCTTGTCTAACGTGGTATAAGCAGGGTAGAGTCCGGGGAGCTTCCTTTCAGCGGTGCTGTGGAGAAAAAATGGCGCTGGTGAGTGCTGAGGGAGAAGCCCCGCCCCCTCGGAGGCGGGCTTCTGTCCCGCTTAAACTGTAAAATTGGTGGGGGCTTATACATATATAAAGTGCCCAGCTGTATATATGTTATATTTTTGCGAAAGAGGTTTATATTGCTGCCCAGGGCGCCCCCCCTGCGCCCTGCACCCTTACAGTGACCGGAGTATGTGAGGTGTATGGGAGCAAAGGCGCACAGCTGCAGTGCTGTGCGTTACCTCAGTGAAGATCATGAAGTCTTCTGCCGCCTCTGAAGTCTTCTTTTCTTCTCATACTCACCCGGCTTCTATCTTCCGGCTCTGCGAGGGGGACGGCGGCGCGGCTCTGGGACGGACGGCGAGGGTGAGATCCTGCGTACCAATCCCACTGGAGCTAATGGTGTCCAGTAGCCTAAGAAGCAGGACCTTGCAACTCAGAGAGTAGGGCTGCTTCTCTCCCCTCAGTCCCTCGATGAGGGAGTCTGTTGCCAGCAGTGCTCCCTGAAAATGAAAAACCTAACAAAATACTTTCTGTCAGAAAGCTCAGGAGAGCTCCTGAAAAGCACCCAGTCTCCACTGGGTACAGTATCAAACTGAGGTCTGGAGGAGGGGCATAGAGGGAGGAGCCAGTGCACACCCAGAACTAAAGTCTTTCTTAAAGTGCCCATGTCTCCTGCGGAGCCCGTCTATCCCCATGGTCCTTACGGAGTCCCCAGCATCCTCTAGGACGTTAGAGAAAATAGGATTTTAATACCTACCGGTAAATCCTTTTCTCTTAGTCCGTAGAGGATGCTGGGCACCCGTCCCAGTGCGTACTGTGTCTGCAGTTATTAAATGGCCCTTAACTCCAGAACATTTATGTGGAGATGAAAACATCCAAGGAAGACTTGACCATCTTCCTTGGATGTTTTCCCCCTGTGTGACTGCTCTTCAGCCTCAGAGGGTTGCATCCGTGGTCCCTAGGATCCCGTCCTGGATCCCGAACCATCGCCCCTCTAGGTGGTGAGAACTGTGCAGCCACCAATGGAGTGAGATTCTGGTCTTGGAAGACAGGATTATCCTCCGGTGCATGTGTAGGTGGGATCCGGACCACTTGTCCAACAGGTCCCACTGGAACACTCTGGCATGGAACCTGCCAAACTGAATGGCCTCGTAGGCCGCAACCATCTTCCCCAGCAACTGAATGCAATGATGGATTAACACTCTTGCTGGTTTCAGAATTTGTTTGACCAGACTCTGGATCTCCAGAGCCTTTCCACTAGAAGAAAACCTCTTCTGTGTCCAGTATCACTCCCAAAAACAACAACCGCGTCATTGGGACCAACTGCGATTTTGGCAAGTTTAGGAGCCAACCATGTTGTTGAAGAACTGTCAGGGAGAGTAGATGTTTTGCACCAACTGGTCCCTGGATCTCGCCTTTATCAGGAGATCATCCAAGTACGGGATAATTGTGACTCCTTGCTTGCGAAGGAGAACCATCATTTCCGCCATCACCCTGGTGAAAATCCTCGGAGCCGTGGACAGACCAAACGGCAACGTCTGAAATTGGTAATGACAATCCTGAATTGCAAACCTCAGGTAGCTTGATGCAGTGGCTAAATGGGAACATATAAGTAGGCATCCTTTATGTCTACCAAAACCATGAAATCTCCTTTATCCCCCGGACTGGAGATCACTACCCTGAGAGATTCCATCTTGAAATTGAATTTCTTTAGGTAGAAATTAAGGGATTTCAGATTTCAGATTGGTCTGACTGAGCCGTCCGGCTTCGGGACCACGAAGAGGCTTGAATAAAAACCTTCTCCCTGCTGACTAAGGCTGATTTGAACAATCGGTGAGGGGGAACGTCTTGAAACCCCAGTTTGTACCCTTGGGACACTATTTGTAAAACCCACGAGTCCAGGTCCGAATGAATCCAGAACTGACTGAAGAGTTTTAGACGTGCCCCCCACTGGTGCGGGCTCCTGCAAGAGAGCCCCAGCGTCATGCAGTGGATTTGGCAAAAGCAGAGGACGATCTCTGCTCCTGCGATCTTGAAGAGGCTACAGACCTCTTCCCTCTTTTCCTTCCTCTACCTGCAAAGAAAGGGGAATCTTAACTTCTTGCATATCTATTGGGCCAAAATGACTGCGTCAGATAATGATGCGTCTTCATCCGTTGAGAGGGAACATAGGGCAAGAAGGATGACTTACCTGCGGGAGCTGCCGAGATCAAATCAACTAGGCCGTCGCCAAACAAGGCTTCACCTTCATAGGGAAGAGACTCCCTTTCTTCTTGGAGTCAGCATCAGCATTCCCTTGGTGAATCCACAATGCCCTCCTATCCGAGACTGCCATGAAATTGGCCCGGTGTAGGATTTTTAAATATGTGTAGTTTACTGTATGCAAAGGTTTAAAACCTTTTAGGAACTGAGATCTAAGGTGTATTACATGTAGTTTAAAAAAAACAAAAAAGGTTTATTTTATGGCAGTAGTTTCCAAACTGGGGTTCTTGCACTGGTAGCATAGTTTGGTGGTCCAGGACCAATTAAAATTATTTATACTTTATTAAATTGGCAAAACCATTCCCTCACAACATAACTGAACCTGAGGATGACATGCTATAAACACAATTTACTTAATTTTATATTTTTTTCTGAATTTCTCAATAAAAAAAACTTTGGCCTAGGGGTGCCGTGAAACAAATTTTGATACTCTAGGGCAGGGGTGTCAAACCCATGGGCCGCATGCCGCCCCCAATGCATCCTTTTGTGGCCCACAGGCCGGGGTCCGACAGGGGTCCTTTTGTGGCCCGATCACCTTGCTTAGAGCGAGGGCAGGAGAGTGCAGCCAGAGTCTTTGCTTTCTATGTGCGGCACCATCTTCCCGAAGAGATCACCGGGAAGATAGTGCCCCTTCCACTGGCTACAGCACAGGTATACTGGGGTGGGGTAGCAAACTGGGGGCCCCAATGGGCCCCTCCAGCAGTCCCTCTACCAAAACACGTCTTTTGGTGGTTTTGCGGTGTTGTTATAACTACATGGTGACGATACTGTAGCACAGAGATTTTCAACCATTTACAACTCACGTCACACAGAACAAGATTTAAATATTGACAAGGCACACTGAAATATAATGGTGATGCATGGTGCAGTATCGTGTCCTAGGATGTCATGTCGCAGCTTCTCCATAGGTAACGCCTGAACAGGCCCGGTGACAGGGGGGACAAAGGGGACACTTGTTCAGGGCTCCAAGTATTAAGAACAGAAATAATGGGGCCACAGTGCCAATATTGCTTTTTAAAGTGTATCCACCAACTGCTCAATTTAAGCAGGAAAACAATTAACAGGCCAACTAAACCCTCCCCCCTCCTTTTACCCCATCACTTTGTCCAGTCCCTGTGGTCCATACTTTATTGCCATTATTATGCATGTTGCTGTGCTGGCCCTTTTCTGAATGTCCCTGCCACCGCCACCGAAGAGCTGGATAGCCCAGTATGAAAACCACCTGCCGGCCTCACTGACGGTCCGAGTCAAAGGCTCCATTTTTTTTTAAAGATCCCTCTGCCAAGTTAAGGGGGGGTTGAGGGGGCCCCAGAGATATCAGTGTACTGGGCCCCGAGATTTCTGTTGCTGGCCCTGACCCTCAGGGGCGTATCTACCCCTTGGCCAGGATGGCACTTGCCAGGGGCACCATCCAGCTGTGCCAACCGTGGCTAAGGGATAGAGTTCTGCAGTCTCGAAAGGGCGCTATGGCAATCAGCGTGGGACTGACCAATTAGACGGTGAGGGAAGGATACTGAAATTGTCCCAACCCTGTTACAGTTTGAAACGCCCCTCAACTGCTGTCCACTGCTTCACTCCTAGCTCTGCCCCTTTGAAATTATTAATCCCTACCCCCCGGTAGGCGGAGTTCTCCAGGCCCATACTCAGGAGTCACCACTGCTGTACATTATGTGCCGGTTGTAGAGGCAGAGCGGGGAACATCAGAGAACGCCACAAATTACACAGTGGGCAAGGAGATGGCTGGAGACAGCTGCACAGCCATGCCTTGCAAGTTCGAGAGAGCTGTTGAATTTCAGCACTTCAAGTCAGAGCCTGCCCCCTGCTGCCCAAGCAGTCCGTGACAGTTAGTGTCGAGGAGGGGGGGATTTGTGCATGTGTGCTATCAGTGTGTGTGTGGGGGGGTGGAGGATGTGTGTGACTGTGAGGGAGCTGTCAGTGTCAGTGGGGAGAGGAGCAGGAGGGAGTTGTCAGTGTGTGGAAGTGATGAGAGTTGTCAGTACTGGGGAAATGTGTGTGTGTGTGTACTAGATTTAGGAGTGTGTGTTTGTGAGAGGTTTCAGTTGGGGAATTAGAGTTCATACAGTAATTAAATGTTTTCATATTGAGAACTACATCTCCCAGCATATACAGTGTGCTGGGGATGCTAACAAGCTTTATTTAAAAGTTTAAAAAACATTGCTTTTATGACTGCAATGGTTAAAAAGGGAGAGCTATAAATCAATTTATCAGTGAATGATCGCAGTTTGAGCTGTTACATTTTACTGAACCACCTATCCCTCCACACTCACTACCTGTCCTCAGGATACATTTACCATCCCGGCAGACGGTATACCGGCGGTCATTTGACCGATGTTGGAATCCTGACACCACTTGGGAGACTGGTGCCAGCACACAGACAGCCAACATCCCGAAGGCGAGTATTGGAGGGAGGGTTAGGACCGGGGGAGGGGGTGTTAGGGAAGGCACTAGGAGGGGGGGGGGGGTTAGTCCTAGCTGCCACCCCCTGAGGGTTAGCCCTATCCGCCACCCCCCCAGAGGGTTAGGATTAGGTATCATGTGACTGCTGGAATCCCGAGCGCCGGATGCCATACCCAACCCCCTTTACTTTTTCAGGCATTTCTATCTCTCCTCTCTCTATGGTGTTCCGATTGCCCACTTTCCCTTGTGCTTTTCTCTCTCTCTCTCTCTCCTTTGTTTAGAGCATCAGTTTCTGTAGTCCACTTTATCCTTATTTTTTCCAGTGTTTCACTATCTCTCTGATGTAATGAGGATGTATGGTCTAGAGGGATCAGTAATGCATTGTACTGTATAGAGGCGTCAGGGATGTAGCGTAGGGTATAGAGGCGTCAGGGATGTAGCGTAGGTTATAGAGGCATCAGGAATGTAGCGTAGGGAATAGAGGCATCAGGGATGTAGCGTAGGGTATAGAGGCGTCAGGGATGTAGCATAGGGAATAGAGGCGTCAGGGATGTAGCGTAGGGAATAGAGGCGTCAGGGATTTAGCTTAGGGAATATAGGCATCAGGGATGTACTAGCAGGTATATAGAGGTCAGTGTACTGTATAGAGGGTAGAGATGAGCGGGTTCGGTTCCTCGGAATCCGAACCCGCCCGAACTTCAGGTTTTTTTACACGGGGCCGAGCGACTCGGATCTTCCCGCCTTGCTCGGTTAACCCGAGCGCGCCCGAACGTCATCATCCCGCTGTCGGATTCTCGCGAGGCTCGTATTCTATCGCGAGACTCGGATTCTATATAAGGAGCCGCGCGTCGCCGCCATTTTCACACGTGCATTGAGATTGATAGGGAGAGGACGTGGCTGGCGTCCTCTCCGTTTAGACTAGAGTACTAGAGAGAGACACAAATTTTGGGGAGCATATTATTAGGAGGAGTACTACTTGCTGCTGATAGTGTGACCAGTGACCACCAGTTTAATTAATCCGTTCTCTGCCTGAAAAAAAACGATACACAGTGTGACACAGTCACATACCATATCTGTGCTCAGCCCAGTGTGCTGCATTATATATAATACTGTATATCATTATCTGACTGTGCTGAGTGCTCACTGCTCACACAGCTTAATTGTGGGGGAGACTGGGGAGCAGTTATAGCAGGAGTACATATTTTAAGTACAGTGCACACTTTTGCTGCCAGAGTGCCACTGCCAGTGTGACTGACCAGTGACCACTGACCACCAGTATTGTGATTGTCTGCTGACCACCAGTATATTGTGATTGTCTGCCTGAAAAAGTTAAACACTCGTCGTGTGGTGTTTTTATAAACGCATTCTGCAGACAGTGTCCAGCAGGTCCGTCATTACATAATATATACCTGTCCGGCTGCAGTACTAGTGTGATATATATATATATATTTTAATTTTATCTCATTATCATCCAGTCTATATTAGCAGCAGACACAGTACGGTAGTCCACGGCTGTAGCTACCTCTGTGTCGGCAGTCGCTCGTCCATCCATAATTGTATACCACCTACCCGTGGTTTTTTTTTTTCTATCTTCTTGATACTAGTAGCTTACTTTAGGAGTCTGCAGTGCTGAGTCTGACAGACAGTGTCCAGCAGGTCCGTCATTACATAATATATACCTGTCCGGCTGCAGTACTAGTGTGATATATAATATATATATATTTTAATTTTATCTCATTATCATCCAGTCTATATTAGCAGCAGACACAGTACGGTAGTCCACGGCTGTAGCTACCTCTGTGTCGGCAGTCGCTCGTCCATCCATAATTGTATACCACCTACCCGTGGTTTTTTTTTTTATATCTTCTTGATACTAGTAGCTTACTTTAGGAGTCTGCAGTGCTGACAGACAGTGTCCAGCAGGTCCGTCATTACATAATATATACCTGTCCGGCTGCAGTACTAGTGTGATATATATATATATATATATTTTAATTTTATCTCATTATCATCCAGTCTATATTAGCAGCAGACACAGTACGGTAGTCCACGGCTGTAGCTACCTCTGTGTCGGCAGTCGCTCGTCCATCCATAATTGTATACCACCTACCCGTGGTTTTTTTTTTTTCTATCTTCTTGATACTAGTAGCTTACTTTAGGAGTCTGCAGTGCTGACAGACAGTGTCCAGCAGGTCCGTCATTACATAATATATACCTGTCCGGCTGCAGTACTAGTGTGATATATATATATATTTTAATTTTATCTCATTATCATCCAGTCTATATTAGCAGCAGACACAGTACGGTAGTCCACGGCTGTAGTTACCTCTGTGTCGGCAGTCGCTCGTCCATCCATAATTGTATACCACCTACCCGTGGTTTTTTTTTTTTCTATCTTCTTGATACTAGTAGCTTACTTTAGGAGTCTGCAGTGCTGACAGACAGTGTCCAGCAGGTCCGTCATTACATAATATATACCTGTCCGGCTGCAGTACTAGTGTGATATATATATATATTAATTTTATCTCATTATCATCCAGTCTATATTAGCAGCAGACACAGTACGGTAGTCCACGGCTGTAGCTACCTCTGTGTCGGCAGTCGCTCGTCATCCATAAGTATACTAGTATCCATCCATCTCCATTGTTTACCTGAGGTGCCTTTTAGTTGTGCCTATTAAAATATGGAGAACAAAAATGTTGAGGTTCCAAAAATAGGGAAAGATCAAGATCGACTTCCACCTCGTGCTGAAGCTGCTGCCACTAGTCATGGCCGAGACGATGAAATGCCAGCAACGTTGTCTGCCAAGGCCGATGCCCAATGTCATAGTACAGAGCATGTAAAATCCAAAACACCAAATATCAGTAAAAAAAGGACTCAAAAATCTAAAATAAAATTGTCGGAGGAGAAGCGTAAACTTGCCAATATGCCATTTACCACACGGAGTGGCAAGGAACGGCTGAGGCCCTGGCCTATGTTCATGGCTAGTGGTTCAGCTTCACATGAGGATGGAAGCACTCAGCCTCTCGCTAGAAAAATGAAAAGACTCAAGCTGGCAAAAGCACAGCAAAGAACTGTGCGTTCTTCGAAATCCCAAATCCACAAGGAGAGTCCAATTGTGTCGGTTGCGATGCCTGACCTTCCCAACACTGGACGTGAAGAGCATGCGCCTTCCACCATTTGCACGCCCCCTGCAAGTGCTGGAAGGAGCACCCGCAGTCCAGTTCCTGATAGTCAGATTGAAGATGTCAGTGTTGAAGTACACCAGGATGAGGAGGATATGGGTGTTGCTGGCGCTGGGGAGGAAATTGACCAGGAGGATTCTGATGGTGAGGTGGTTTGTTTAAGTCAGGCACCCGGGGAGACACCTGTTGTCCGTGGGAGGAATATGGCCATTGACATGCCTGGTGAAAATACCAAAAAAATCAGCTCTTCGGTGTGGAAGTATTTCAACAGAAATGCGGACAACAGGTGTCAAGCCGTGTGTTGCCTTTGTCAAGCTGTAATAAGTAGGGGTAAGGACGTTAACCACCTCGGAACATCCTCCCTTATACGTCACCTGCAGCGCATTCATAATAAGTCAGTGACAAGTTCAAAAACTTTGGGCGACAGCGGAAGCAGTCCACTGACCAGTAAATCCCTTCCTCTTGTAACCAAGCTCACGCAAACCACCCCACCAACTCCCTCAGTGTCAATTTCCTCCTTCCCCAGGAATGCCAATAGTCCTGCAGGCCATGTCACTGGCAATTCTGACGAGTCCTCTCCTGCCTGGGATTCCTCCGATGCATCCTTGCGTGTAACGCCTACTGCTGCTGGCGCTGCTGTTGTTGCTGCTGGGAGTCGATGGTCATCCCAGAGGGGAAGTCGTAAGCCCACTTTTACTACTTCCACCAAGCAATTGACTGTCCAACAGTCCTTTGCGAGGAAGATTAAATATCACAGCAGTCATCCTGTTGCAAAGCGGATAACTGAGGCCTTGACAACTATGTTGGTGTTAGACGTGCGTCCGGTATCCGCCGTTAGTTCACAGGGAACTAGACAATTTCTTGAGGTAGTGTGCCCCCGTTACCAAATACCATCTAGGTTCCACTTCTCTAGGCAGGCGATACCGAGAATGTACACGGACGTCAGAAAAAGACTCACCAGTGTCCTAAAAAATGCAGTTGTACCCAATGTCCACTTAACCACGGACATGTGGACAAGTGGAGCAGGGCAGGGTCAGGACTATATGACTGTGACAGCCCACTGGGTAGATGTATGGACTCCCGCCGCAAGAACAGCAGCGGCGGCACCAGTAGCAGCATCTCGCAAACGCCAACTCTTTCCTAGGCAGGCTACGCTTTGTATCACCGGTTTCCAGAATACGCACACAGCTGAAAACCTCTTACGGCAACTGAGGAAGATCATCGCGGAATGGCTTACCCCAATTGGACTCTCCTGTGGATTTGTGGCATCGGACAACGCCAGCAATATTGTGTGTGCATTAAATATGGGCAAATTCCAGCACGTCCCATGTTTTGCACATACCTTGAATTTGGTGGTGCAGAATTATTTAAAAAACGAGAGGGGCGTGCAAGAGATGCTGTCGGTGGCCAGAAGAATTGCGGGACACTTTCGGCGTACAGGCACCACGTACAGAAGACTGGAGCAACACCAAAAACGCCTGAACCTGCCCTGCCATCATCTGAAGCAAGAAGTGGTAACGAGGTGGAATTCAACCCTAAATATGCTTCAGAGGTTGGAGGAGCAGCAAAAGGCCATTCAAGCCTATACAATTGAGCACGATATAGGAGGTGGAATGCACCTGTCTCAAGCGCAGTGGAGAATGATTTCAACGTTGTGCAAGGTTCTGCTGCCCTTTGAACTTGCCACACGTGAAGTCAGTTCGGACACTGCCAGCCTGAGTCAGGTCATTCCCCTCATCAGGCTTTTGCAGAAGAAGCTGGAGACATTGAAGGAGGAGCTAACACAGAGCGATTCCGCTAGGCATGTGGGACTTGTGGATGGAGCCCTTAATTCGCTTAACAAGGATTCACGGGTGGTCAATCCGTTGAAATCAGAGCACTACATTTTGGCCACCGTGCTCGATCCTAGATTTAAAACCTACCTTGGATCTCTCTTTCCGGCACACACAAGTCTGCTGGGGTTCAAAGACCTGCTGGTGAGAAAATTGTCAAGTCAAGCGGAACGCGACCTGTCAACATCTCCTCCTTCACATTCTCCTGCAACTGGGGGTGCGAGGAAAAGGCTCAGAATTCCGAGCCCACCCGCTGGCGGTGATGCAGGGCAGTCTGGAGCGACTGCTGATGCTGACATCTGGTCCGGACTGAAGGACCTGACAACGATTACGGAGTCGGACATGTCGTCTACTGGCACTGCATATGATTCTCTCCCCATTGAAAGAATGGTGGAGGATTATATGAGTGACCGCATCCAAGTAGGCACGTCAGACAGTCCGTACTTATACTGGCAGGAAAAAGAGGCAATTTGGAGGCCCTTGCACAAACTGGCTTTATTCTACCTAAGTTGCCCTCCCACAAGTGTGTACTCCGAAAGAGTGTTTAGTGCCGCCGCTCACCTTGTCAGCAATCGGCGTACGAGGTTACTTCCAGAAAATGTGGAGAAGATGATGTTCATTAAAATGAATTATAATCAATTCCTCCGTGGAGACATTGACCAGCAGCAATTGCCTCCACAAAGTACACAGGGAGCTGAGATGGTGGATTCCAGTGGGGACGAATTGATAATCTGTGAGGAGGGGGATGTACACG
This sequence comes from Pseudophryne corroboree, assembly GCF_028390025.1. NCBI lineage: Eukaryota > Metazoa > Chordata > Amphibia > Anura > Myobatrachidae > Pseudophryne > Pseudophryne corroboree. The sequence goes on along the minus strand of NW_026967856.1, from coordinate 6,898 downwards.
GTGATATATCGGAGGATGATGATGAGGTGGACATCTTGCCTCTGTAGAGCCAGTTTGTGCAAGGAGAGATTAATTGCTTCTTTTTTGGTGGGGGTCCAAACCAACCCGTCATTTCAGTCACAGTCGTGTGGCAGACCCTGTCACTGAAATGATGGGTTGGTTAAAGTGTGCATGTCCTGTTTATACAACATAAGGGTAAGTGGGAGGGCCCAAGGACAATTCCATCTTGCACCTCTTTTTTCTTTCATTTTTCTTTGCGTCATGTGCTGTTTGGGGAGTATTTTTTTGAAGGGCCATCCTGCGTGACACTGCAGTGCCACTCCTAGATGGGCCAGGTGTTTGTGTCGGCCACTAGGGTCGCTTATCTTACTCACACAGCTACCTCATTGCGCCTCTTTTTTTCTTTGCGTCATGTGCTGTTTGGGGAGTGTTTTTTGGAAGGGCCATCCTGCGTGACACTGCAGTGCCACTCCTAGATGGGCCAGGTGTTTGTGTCGGCCGCTAGGGTCGCTTAGCTTACTCACACAGCTACCTCATTGCGCCTCTTTTTTTCTTTGCGTCATGTGCTGTTTGGGGAGTGTTTTTTGGAAGGGCCATCCTGCGTGACACTGCAGTGCCACTCCTAGATGGGCCAGGTGTTTGTGTCGGCCACTAGGGTCGCTTAGCTTAGTCATCCAGCGACCTCGGTGCAAATTTTAGGACTAAAAATAATATTGTGAGGTGTGAGGCGTTCAGAATAGACTGAAAATGAGTGGAAATTATGGTTTTTGAGGTTAATAATACTTTGGGATCAAAATGACCCCCAAATTCTATGATTTAAGCTGTTTTTTAGTGTTTTTTGAAAAAAACACCCGAATCCAAAACACACCCGAATCCGACAAAAAAAATTCGGTGAGGTTTTGCCAAAACGCGGTCGAACCCAAAACACGGCCGCGGAACCGAACCCAAAACCAAAACACAAAACCCGAAAAATTTCAAGTGCACATCTCTAAAGGGGTCAGTAATGCAGTGATGGTTATAGAAAGGTCAGTGATGTAGTGTAGGGTATAGAGGGGTCAGTTATGTAGTGTGGGGTAAAGAGGGGTCAGTAAAGATACTAAGCTGAAGTACTTAGAACACTTCTTGAATTAATACACAACCTGCAAGAAAAAGTATGCAACATGGGTGAAAAGGCAAATGTCAGAGGTCTGATACAAGTGACCAGCTCCACACCTTGCACCACATAGCGTTATGTTAAACTGGGATATGTTCTTTTTTGGTGTGTGTGTGTGTGTGTGTGTGTGTGTGTGTGTGTGTATGTGCGTGTGTATGTGGGGGGGGGGGGGTGCCAGCCCCCCGCCCAGCCTCTGCTGCCAACAGACTGCTATTAGCTAGTTAACCTTCTGCCTTCCCTATCTATGACACAGACTGCTGCTAATGCTACCAGAATGTTCCCAGTGGCTTCACACCAACAGTGAATCCCAGCCGATGATGTAGGGCAGCGTGTGGGGGAGGGGGTCAGTTGCTGTGGCTCCAACATGGTAACCGCCAATGGACTGCAATGCTTTATCGAAAGGGGGGGCGCCAGTCCCTTACTTTGCCAGGGGCGCTTGGACCCCTAGCTACACCTCAGAGATAGTGGGTGACTAAAGCAGGGGTGACTGGTATAGTGGGTGACTGAGGCAGGGGTCGCAGGTATAGTGGTTAACTGAGGCAGCGGTGACTGGGAGATAGTGGGTAACTGGGGCAGGGGTGACAGGGAAAGTGTGTGACTCAGGCAGGGGTGATAGGGAGATAGTGGGCAGCAGATCACTGCCTCGCTGACAGCAGCACATCCCTGCTTCACTGACAGCAGCACATCCCTGCCTCATTGACAGCAGCACATACCTGCCTCACTTATAGCAGCACATCCCTGCCTCACTGGCAGCAGCAGATCCCTGCCTCACTGGCAGCAGCAGATCACTGCTTCACTGACAGCAGCACATCCCTGCCTCACTGGCAGCAGCAGATCCCTGCCTTACTGACAGCTGTATATAGGGCCTAATTCAGACCTGATCTCTGCTGTGCATATTCACACAACAGGAGATCAGGTCTGAAGTGTGTGTGTGTGTGTGTGTGTGCTGGTGCCGCAGTGCACCGGCACATGCCAGAGATGCGATCAGCATCTCTGCCCAGTGAGCGCCTCTGCCAACACATACTTATCTTGCATATGAGATCTCTTGATCATGAAGATAGTTCTCACAGGGTGAGGTTCATCCATTACATTTTAAAGTAGGAAGGTACAAATTACATATTCAAATTACATATATGTGCTGTATTCAAATGTTTTCCCCCCTTCCTTTCTCAATTGTGCCCATCAGCAGCTATTCTAATGTTGCTGCCAATGGGTGTGACACATTCATTTCTTCTGTGGGGTACACTGGACTCCACAAGGATTCACATTGGGGTGTAGAGTAGGATCTTGATCTGAGGCACCAACAGGCTCAAAGCTTTTGACTGTTCCCAAGATGCTCAGCGCCCCCTGCTCTATAACCTCGCTTCCATGAACAGGGAGCTCAGTTTGTAGTTGGTGCCTTCAGGAGCTGGACACTTAACAGGGGGCTGCCTCAGGCAGCCTATACTTAGCTATTAATTTTGACAAGAAAAGAAGAACTTTTTTTATAAGAATGTACAAGGGCTGCAGCAGGCTAGGTCTAATAGACATCTTTACTGCAGCTCCATCACTCCCAGCGGCGCAGTATACTCCCGTGCCCTGGTTGCTGGGTCACTGCAGCGGAGGCTCCGGTTTCTTCCTAAGGTCAGTCACACACACACCGCCCTCCGGGATCACGAGGCCGCTGATGAAAGGGAGGTAAGGGGCTTCTGTGCCCACACTATACCGTGATCCAGCGTGGCAGTAGGGGGCGGGCCGTGTGCGCACTGGCGTGGACACTGATTACTGGGCAGCCGCTCCACTAGCCACCAGGGACAGTTAAGGAGCACAGCTCTGGGGGGTTTTCTCCTATATTAACCCCATTTTGTACTACCTGCAGTGCATTGTGATAGGTAATAGAGCCTGATTCAGGTTGGATTGCAATCACAATAAGCAATCCAACTGCAAAAATTGCTAAGAGCATACGCATGCGCCTGCATTTTCTGTGACTGTCAATCGGTGCGGGGGGGGGGGGGGGGGGGTCAGCAACACTCCATTTCAAAGTCGGAGATGGAGCGGTGCGGGGGCAGGGCTTCAACGGAGAAACAGGAGGCGTGGTCAGAGCGGCTGCATGACATCACATGCAGCCGTTGCGATCACAGAAATGGTGGCGGCTTCCTGCGCACACGTACAGTCTGCACCAACAGCAGGCTAACCCATTTTTTATGATCACGCTGAACTGCACTGAGACTGCAATTTCAGCGTGGTCAAGAAGGGAGGCGGCATGCTGGGTGGCCATGCCCTGTGATGGGTGGCCCCAGCATGCGAACCAAAGGATTGCAAATTCTGTTACTTAGCAGAATTTGCAATCCATACTGAATTAGGCCATTGATTACAAAATTGTAAACAATATTTGAAGTTTTTCTTCAGGGACTAACACAAAAGATGCTTGGGGCTACTAACACATGGGTAAGCCACGTAAAGCTTCCCATGGGTCAGTGGCATCACAACGGGGTTGCGGCACACACCCGAGTGTCACCCGCCAAGGGGGGTGACACCAAAGTGCCGGCTCTTCTTCAGTGACAGAATATGGGTGTTTCACTGTGACATTACGTGCAACACCCAGTTTCTGTCACTGTGCAGGAGCCAGCACCACTCACACACTAGTCCCCGGGTACAGCCCCCAACCCCCGGGATACCCGCAGCAACAAAATGGTGATTCAGGCCACACCCCTACCTATGAGACCATGCCTCCTTTTTACCATTGCGCTGCTTATCTGCGCGCACTGCATTACAATCTCCCTCGCCGCCTCTCTGGGTGTCACCAGTGATAGTGACACCTCTGCCATGCTTGTAGCAGCTGGTCCTAAGATCTACGCCTCCAGCCCTGAGTGTTTTCCCTTGTGACTTGTTGATCATCATAGCGAAGCAGATGCTTACAGAAAACTGCAGGGGCTTAGATTGAAAAGAAAAACATTGACGAACCCATCATTTCAGCGACAGGGTCTGCCACACGACTGACTGAAATGACTGGTTGGTTTGGGCCCCCACCAAAAAAGAATCAATCAATCTCTCCTTGCACAAACTGGCTCTACAGAGGCAAGATGTCCACCTCATCATCCTCCGATTCCTCACCCCTTTCACTGTGTACATCCCCCTCCTCACAGATTATTAATTCGTCCCCACTGGAATCCACCATCTCAGATCCCTGTGTACTTTCTGGAGGCAATTGCTGGTGAATGTCTCCACGGAGGAATTGATTATAATTAATTTTGATGATCATCATCTTCTCCACATTTTCTGGAAGCAACCTTGTACGCCGATTGCTGACAAGGTGAGCGGCCGCACTAAACACTCTTTCGGAGTACACACTGGAGGGAGGGCAACTTAGGTAGAATAAAGCCAGTTTGTGCAAGGGCCTCCAAATTGCCTCTTTTTCTCCACCATTCTTTCAAAGGTGACAGAATCATATGCAGTGACAGTAGACGACATGTCAGTAATCGTTGCCAGGTCCTTCAGTCTGGACCAGATGTCAGCACTCACTCCAGACTGCCCTGCATCACCGCCAGCGGGTGGGCTCGGAATTCTTAGCCTTTTCCTCGCACCCCCAGTTGCGGGAGAATGTGAAGGAGGAGCTGTTGACGGGTCACGTTCCGCTTGACTTGACAATTTTCTCACCAGCAGGTCTTTGAACCTCTGCAGACTTGTGTCTGCCGGAAAGAGAGATACAATGTAGGTTTTAAATCTAGGATCGAGCACGGCGGCCAAAATGTAGTGCTCTGATTTCAACAGATTGAATCCTGGTTAAGCAAATTAAGGGCTCCATCCACAAGTCCCACATGCCTAGTTGAATCGCTCTGTTTTAGCTCCTCCTTCAATGTCTCCAGCTTCTTCTGCAAAAGCCTGATGAGGGGAATGACCTGACTCAGGCTGGCAGTGTCTGAACTGACTTCACGTGTGGAAAGTTCAAAGGGTTGCAGAACCTTGCACAACGTTGAAATCATTCTCCACTGCGCTTGAGTCAGGTGCATTCCCCCTCCTTTGCCTATATCGTGGGCAGATGTATAGGCTTGAATGGCCTTTTGCTGCTCCTCCATCCTCTGAAGCATATAGAGGGTTGAATTCCACCTCGTTACCACCTCTTGCTTCAGATGATGGCAGGGCAGGTTCAGGAATGTTTGGTGGTGCTCCAGTCTTCGGCATGCGGTGGCTGAAGGCAGAAAGTGGCCCGCAATTCTTCGGGCCACCGACAGCATCTCTTGCACGCCCCTGTCGTTTTTTAAATAATTCTGCACCACCAAGTTCAATGTATGTGCAAAACATGGGACATGCTGGAATTTGCCCAGATGTAATGCACGCACAATATTGGTGGCGTTGTCCGATGTCACAAATCCCCAGGAGAGTTCAATTGGGGTAAGCCATTCTGCGATGATGTTCCTCAGTTTCCGTAAGAGGTTGTCAGCTGTGTGCCTCTTATGGAAAGCGGTGATACAAAGCGTAGCCTGCCTAGGAACGAGTTGGCAATTGCGAGATGCTGCTACTGGTGCCGCCGCTGCTGTTCTTGCTGCGGGAGGCAATACATCTACCCAGTGGGCTGTCACAGTCATATAGTCCTGAGTCTGCCCTGCTCCACTTAACCACAGACAAGTGGACATTGGGTACAACTGCATTTTTTAGGACACTGGTGACTCTTTTTCTGAGGTCTGTGTACATTTTCGGTATCGCCTGCCTAGAGAAATGGAACCTAGAGGGTATTTGGTACCGGGGACACAGTACCTCAATCAAGTCTCTAGTTGCCTCTAAATTAACGATGGATACCGGAACCACGTTTCTCACCACCCAGACCTGAGTTATCCGCTTTGCAGCAGGATGACTGCTGTGATATTTCATCTTCCTCGCAAAGGACTGTTGGACAGTCAATTGCTTACTGGAAGAAGTACAAGTGGTCTTCCGACTTCCCCTCTGGGATGACGATCGACTCCCAGCAGCAACAACAGCAGCGCCAGCAGCAGTAGGCGTTACACTTAAGGATGCATCGGAGGAATCCCAGGCAGGAGAGGACTCGTCAGACTTGCCAGTGACATGGCCTGCAGGACTATTGGCTCTCCTGTCTAAGGAGGAAATTGACACTGAGGGAGTTGGTGGTGTGGTTTGCAGGAGCTTGGTTACAAGAGGAAGGGATTTAGTGGTTAGTGGACTGCTTCCGCTGTCATCCAAAGTTTTTGAACTTGTCACTGACTTATGATGAATGCGCTGCAGGTGACGTATAAGGGAGGATGTTCCGAGGTGTTTAACGTCCTTAGCCCTACTTATTACAGCTTGACAAAGGCAACACACGGCTTGACACCTGTTGTCCGCATTTGTGTACAGGATGCATACCTTCATGTCCCCATTTATCCACCTCATCAGGCGTAACTCAGATTTGCGGTACAGGACTGTCATTGCCAATTTCAGACGTTGCTGTTTGGTCTCTCCATGGCCCTGAGAATTTTCACCAAGGTAATGGCGGAAATGATGGTGCTCCTGTGCAAGCAAGGTGTCACAATTATCCCGTACTTGGGCGATCTCATAAAAGCGAGATCAAGAGAGCAGTTGCTGAACAGCGTATCACTTTCACTGAAAGTGTTACAGCAACACGGCTGGATTCTCAATATCCCGAAGTCGCAGTTGATTCCTACTACTCGTCTGTCTTTCTTGGGCATGATTCTGGACACAGACCAGAAGAGGGTTTATCTCCTGATAGAAAAGGCCCAGGAACTCATGACTCTTGTCAGGAACCTATTGAAA